>NC_068995.1:37891330-37892489 GCF_001194135.2 Octopus bimaculoides | reverse complement strand
ATATTATATAACGTGAAGGATATTTGCCACTTCAATGTGGCTAACCGCTAAGAGTGGGTGCTACTGCACATTGTAGCCCCAGGAGGATACTTCCTCCAGCTGGTTTTTGATACACTTTCGGTGTCCATAAAATGTATCAATAGCCAGCTGGAGGAGGTGTCCTCCTGGGGCTACAAGGTGCAGTAGCATCCACCTTTAGCGGTTAGCCACATTGAAATGGCAAATATACTTCACGTTGTCGTGCAGCTACTGTTTATGCGGGCGTGATAAATAAAATTTTATTTAAAATTATAGCGGTGAATACTGTACTAGTTTCGTGATCAATGTACAAATTAAATAAATTAATTTTAAAAAAATCAATTTAAATTAAATGTGTCACATAGTACCCTCTTGAGCAGTGTATTCCCATATTTATGGAAAATATGTATAAATTTAAAATATTCCCTTTATTCATTACAGCGATTCGTAATTCAAGTTGCTCAAATATTTTCCCAAAATTAGAGGGAAAGAAAAAGCTATGCTTTCAATCCACGATTCGACATGCTTTTTTTGCCGAGGTGGCAAATATGTATATATAGAAACACAGAGAGAGAGAGAGAGAAACAGTGAAACTATCTTCCATACATGTTCAATATGATGTTCAAATAAAAGCATCGTGCACCAGCATGACCCCAGTCTTGGACTGAAACCAGTAAACGATAAAAAGCTAATAATTAGCCTTGATAGCAAATAACTGTAAAGCGGGCGAGATGCATAAGAGTTTATTTAAAATTTTGTGGTAAATACTGTATTAGTTTCGTGTTTAATGTACAAACTAAATTAATTAATTTGAAAAATCAATTTAATTTAAATTTGCCGCATATTACACTCTTCACCAGTATATTTCCATATTTAAGAAAAATATGTATAATTTTAAAATATTTCCTTCATTAATTCACAGCGATTCGTGAATTCAAAGTACACAAATAAAGGAAAACATAAATAGTATGCTTTCAGTCTATGTTTTCATTCATGTGCGTTAACTACAGCAATAGAGCGCTTTAGCTCTTATTTCTAGCATTGTCGGTGTTTTCTAACACCTTAGACACAATTAGTGACAATTATATTTCTCCTTCGTGAAACATTGTAAACACTGGTGTTTATATATTATATATATATA
>NC_068995.1:37886630-37891257 GCF_001194135.2 Octopus bimaculoides | reverse complement strand
AGAGAGAGAGAGAGAGAGAGAGAGAGAGAGAGAGATGGATAGATAGATATACATATATATATAAATATATATATCTATCTATATCTATATATATATGTGTGTGTGTTATGTGTATATATATAGCTAGATAGATGAATAGTTAGATGTACATAAATAAAAATATATATACATATGCATACGTCAATATATATCTGTGTGCGAGTCTTGTTTTATCTGTGTGTTTGTGTGTGTGTGCGTGTGTGTACGTAATAAATATTATGCATGTATGTATAAGCAATTGTGCATGCATTCTTTTCGCAATTTATATACTTAAAAGCAGTTGCATGTACGAGTGCATGAGTATAGCGATATATGCAAAACTTTTTTGAACTGCGTATATATGATTATATTAATATACGTACGTGTACGAATGCGTATATACGTGTATTTGAACTTGTAATCATAATTTTGACACAAAAATATATTTGTCCTTCACTCATACATATTCGAGGTAATTTCGAAGAATTTCGTTCTTGCATGTTTGCTCACAAGACTCTCGGCTTGTCGGAAAAACTTTAGAAGGCACCAATCAGGAGCGTAATAGAAAGGATTTGAAACTGAGAATAGAAGTCTGTGAAGGGAAATCGTTAACAATATGGCCATACCTGTTCCTGTAATTTTCAATTGCTTCGGTAAGAAATTGGGCATTTCAAAACATCTTAATGAGCTTTCCTTTCTCTTAAGTATACCACCACAGTAAACAAATAAGCACTAAATATTGCGAACTACTCATGTCTATTTATGTTGCAGTAGCTAACAAGAAATATTGTTCAAGTTACAATTATCGGTTATCGAGTGGTGATCCAAAAATACACACATACATTCGACGGAATTCTGCAGAGTCAATTATATCCTTGCCCTTTTATTATCCGTATTACTTATGTGGGTAAAAATACAGGACAGAGCATCTTACAAATTTTTGTCATTGAAAATGAATTATATTGAACAGTGCTTAGTGCTTTTATCTTCAAGCAGTACTGAGAAATTTCTAGATACAGCTGCTCCCCAGCGAAACAAAACATAATTGTCACTGCGGATCTAATGTATGTTGGATTTCGAGAAAGAACAGTATTACTTTTTTTTTTTTATAAAGATATGAAGAAAGAGTAACAAATAATATTTTCTTACTCCAGTGGGGAAAACAACAAAGACGTGAATGATATTGAAATTATTAACAAGGCGACAATAATAAGTTTTAAAAATATCGCATCCAGTCGCATATAGTCAATAACGAAATTTCTCTTTTTCTTACTTGGGAGACCACCTTTCATTAAAGTCTCCGGATGCTCCATAGAAATAATTGAAATATCCTCAACTTTGTTTCTCTGTGACTTCTTTTTACTTTCCTCTGATAATTTCAACTTATTTTCTTGTGATGATTGATTAACATACAACTTGCTTATAACCACCGATCCAAGTGTGGCGATGCCACTTACCAATGACAACACCATTAAATATAAAATAAGCAGTGAAGGATATTTTGAATTTGCCGGTGTATTCTTATCAATTTGAACAAGATACAAGACATTTGATAAAAATATTGTTGTTGCTAGAGAAACTTTCTCACCTGATTCAGGAGGCAGAAGAAAGACAAAAATTGTTAAAATAGTCATCATTACTGTCGGAATTAGCATAGCTATGATACCGACTGTGAGCTTACGTCGCAAATATACTGTGCCCACTACGTAAGAACTGTAGGTTTCCTGATCGCTAATGCTCATATACCATTTATAATTTTCTTCTTCAGAGTACACATTAAGTAGAAATGATGTTACATTTGCTTCATCAGTATGGTACGTTGCACTACACATGCGAATTTCACATTTGTGCTCATCGAATGGATAGCTGTAAGCATTCACTTGACAATAAGTTTGTAGTAATGTAAATGATAGCATTCTCACAAATCCATCGTAATAAATGAGAACATCATCCAAGCTATCTTTTTCTTCTGACTGTGTCATTGAATTGCACATTACTAAACCTGGATTCCATAATTTCTTTTTTGGTATATATATATATGTAATGTTGTTATAGTCCAAAGGGTTCCACTTAAGATGTTCATCAAACCAAACAGCTTTAATGATATATCGAGCCGTTAGTAAGTTATTTATAAAGTCCAAATCATAGAGGGTGTAAAGTGTCGTATAAATCTTCATATTAACTGTTGTCGACAAATTTATAACAGGTCTTATATCACTGCGATAATTTGAAAGCATACTATCTTTCAATAATCTTTCGTCATTGTGCGTTGCATCGGAATTTACGATCGATATAATTGAGCAAAGTGTATAAATAAAACACTCTGTGAGCAACATTTTCTCCTACATTGAAAATTTAAATCTTCGTAATTTTTTTCTGTAAATGTTTTCATGTGAATATGAAATTGAGGAAATCTCTAAAATTTAGTTGAGATATGATTCTTGTTGAATGAGTTTTTCACACAGCATAACACTGTAAAGATAGACAACGAAAATCCATTTTCCTGTGAATCGACGATTCCCACAATTCACAAAGTATATGATCTACAATTAATAGAAAATTACTGTACGTCAGTAGACATAGCGACAATATAATTTTGGTATTAGAAATGGTATTCTCATTGATTGGTTCTATAAAAATTCCCTATAAAAGTTCCATATAGACATACATTTCTTTGCTTTGACTAGTCGTCTCAGCCTATTCTTTTATCCTCGCATATTCCATTGAATTAAGATTGTGATGCGCTTATTGATATTATTTAACTTCCCAAATATATTTTAAATTGCCTTTGTAAATATATATCATATGTTTTGATTCTTTTCTTGATTGCTCCAGCAGACGTCACACTTTCAAATGGTACGTCTTGCTTTGATGTAATTCAAGGCAATTCAAGATTGCCGAATACTTTGCTACTGATTAAGTGACAGGATGAATCAGGAACCTGAAAAAGTTCAGTGATATGTTATATAATTGAAAACACAATTTGAGTCAAACAAGTCTAAATGATAGTTTAATGAAAGGCAGCAAACACACATTAGTATAACAGTAGCAGGAACACCTAGTGGGGCTGAAAATCGTAGCGCAAAATTAAAGATTAAAGACTAGGGGCTACTTTATAAAACATAAAATTATCAAATTTAATAACAACGTATGAATTTCATCTCATTTATTTGCGCTGATATAAATGTTTCATTTTGAAATATTTTTCTGTGTATAAATGCTCGTTTTTCATAAGCTTTTTAGTTAATGTATTGTGCAAAATATTCTGTTCTACTCTAAGCACAAGTCCCAAAATGTTTGGGGAGGTTGCCAGTCGATTAGATCGACCCTAATACGCAACTGGTACTTAATTTATCGACACCGAAAGGATGAAAACCAAAGTCGAGCTCGGTGGAATTTGAACTCAGAACGTAAAAACAGATGATATACTGCTAAGCATTTCGCCCGGCATGCTGACGTTTCTTATTTCTTTATTGTCCACAAGAGGGTAAATATAGCGGGGACAAACAAGGACAGACAAAGGGATTAAGTCGATTATATCGACCGCAGTGCGTAACTGGTGCTTAATTTATCGACCCCGAAAGGATGGAAGGCAAAGTCGACCTCGGAGGAATTTGAACTCAGACGTAACGGCAGACGAAATACCGCTAAGTATTTTGCCTGGCGTGCTAACGTTTCTGTCAGCTCGCCGCCTTGTCTTGTGCAATATATTAACTGTCGAATGGTTACATAATATCGTATGAAATCATAATGTCGTCTGTTGAATTCCATGACAAAATTAAACAAATACATATGTCGAAATTATATCAATAGAAAATTTATATAAACATATATGTATACATACATATCCATATCTACGTGTGTGTGTGTGTGTGTGTGTGTGTGTTAGTGAGTGTGTGTGTGTGTGTTAGTGAATGTGTGCACGTGTGTGTGCATTTATGTTACATGTTGTCATTTAACTGTGGCCATTTTGGGGCACCGATCTAAAGGACTTTATTGGAAGAAACGACACCAGTACATAGTTTTCAACGTCTGGTACTTATTAAATCTCTACCTTTCATGAAACTGCAAAATTACAGGGACACTGTCAAACCATCACTTGCTGTCAAGCAGTACTAGAGGCCAAACGTAAACACACTGACATACACACACACACACACACACACACACACACACACACACACACACACACACACACACACACACACACACACACACACACACACACACACACACACTGACACACAGATACACATTCATATACAGCATGATTCTTTTAGAGTACGCCTACTAAATCTACCTGCAGGGATTTTGTAGTTCCGGAAGTACAATAGCAGACATTTTGCCACGAATCCATGCAATGTGACATTTCCTGGCACCATTGGTTAGGAAGCAAATTTCTTAGGACACAAATATACTTGCGTTTCATACAGTTTTTGCTTATAAATAAATGTAATATTCCTAGTAGCAGGACAGTTTTCTTATTCAAAGTATAAATGTAATCAGGTTTATTTACACTAAAGTTAATAAAGAGTTAAAACTACCCGAGAACACACACACACACATACACACACACGCACACACACGCACACACACGCACACACACATA
>NC_068995.1:37884387-37885699 GCF_001194135.2 Octopus bimaculoides | reverse complement strand
ATATATATATGTATATATATATATATATATATATATATATAGAGAGAGAGAGAGAGAGATAGATATATATACATACACACGTACGTATGTATGCATTTATAAGTTCATCTTCACATAGAAAAATCCTTACACCTATCTTAGAACTTTTATAAATTAAAATACTCAAACTCATAAAATACATGTATGCACACCCGTAGCAGGCATATATTCACACACGGCGCATGTATGAGTATACATATATATACATATACACACACGCGGATATACAAATGCATGCAGATGCATATATATATGTATATATATGTACAAATATTCACACATACGACATCATACACGCATAGATACATGCCTACATATATATATATACATATATACAAATGAAAACAGAATCAAGTGTGAAAAACAGCATCCATCATGTGGTGCCCGTTTTCATTGATGCATTTTTGAAGGCGGTCTTGGAATTTGGCCTCCACTCTCTCCAACATTACTCAATCGATTTGGGCGACTTTTAGACGAATAGCTTCATTCGAATCACTTAATGTACGGGGTCTATGCCCGTACACACGTACTTTGAGGCTTCCTCACAAGAAATAATCACACATAGATAAATCAGAGGACCGAGGAGCCAAGGAATGTCATCAAACCTGGAAATGAGACGTCACCGAAGAGAGGCGAAGAACGTTCATTGATGCTGTGGCTGTATGAGCCGTCACCCCATCCTCCTGAAAGCACACACGTCGAATAGGTATACCTTTTCGGCATAACTCAGGTACAAAAAAAGGTGTTTATCATTTCTATGTCACGCGTTCCACATTTTTTGGGATCCGTACCGTCTGTGGCGCACCCACCCCGGTCTCCTGTTCATTAGTGTTCCTCGTGTACGAAGTGCATTCAGCCAACGTAAGATTGTGTAATGGGTGAGAAGAGGCTGATATCGGTGAATGCTGAAGTGGCACCGAAACTCACACTTAACCTCTGTGAAATACTTGCTATTCTTCACTAACTGCTGTGGGCAAACGCGCGATGCTCTGTTGTCCAGAGCGCCATGGCTTCACCTGAAACGAAAAGAAAATGCTAACGCACCATGTACAGAATGGTTCCTGTCGGACACCTGTCTTTCCTGCTGGGGCTGTGTAAATAGCCGTTTCAAAATGGTCCGTCCTCTCTGCCATTCCTATACATACATATATAGATAAATGTATATCTGTTCTTTAAATGTGAAACACACAGAAACACACACACACACGCACACAAACACACACACACACACACACACACACACACACACATATATATATATATATATATATAT
>NC_068995.1:37883451-37883890 GCF_001194135.2 Octopus bimaculoides | reverse complement strand
ACATACACACACCCATCCATCCATGCATATAAATGCATGTGCATATGTATACATGTATGTGTATATATATACCCATTCGTTACGTATACACAAATGCTTACAGCTCTAAACACACAAGGATGGCGTTAGAGAAGAAAATAGCACATTCAACGCCTTCAATAGGAAAGGACTTTGCCTGAATGTGAGAACAGTAAATACATTGATAACCAATTCGTGTAACTAATAGATGAATATAAGTTACTCCTAAGGGACATTTCCGATACATTATAAAAACCTTTCTTCTCACTACACGTGTGTCGTACTGATACTGAGTGAAAAATATGTTATTACTATAACTAAATATCGATAATGCACATGCATGCATATATACATATATATATTGATATATATGTGTGTATATATATATATATATATATATATATATATATATATATATATA
>NC_068995.1:37881946-37882474 GCF_001194135.2 Octopus bimaculoides | reverse complement strand
TTTAACGCTCGGCAATAGAGAAAGTCTTTAGCGTTTCGAGCTACGCTGTTCAACAGAAAGAATAAGGAGAAAAACAAGGAGAAAAACACGGAGAGAAAAAATTTGATTGTGGTGGTCACATACATATATATATATATATATATATATATATGTACGCAAACATATATAGGTGGATGAGTGGGTGTATGGGAGGAAGTTTGCTTCCCAACCGCATTGTTCTGGGTTCAGTCCTACTGCGTGGCACCTTGGGCAAGTGTCTTCTACTGTAGCCTCCGGCCGACCTAAGCCTTGTGAGTGGATTTGGTAGACGGAAACTGAAAGTAGTCTGTGTTTGTGTATGTGTGTCCCCACCATCACTTGACAACCGTCCTCGTAAATTAGTGGTTCAGCAAAAAGAGACCGATAGAATAAGTACTAAGCTTACAAAGAATAAGTCCTGGCGTCGATTTATCCGACTAAAGATATATACTCCATGATGGCCGCAGTCAAATGACTGAAACAATTATAAGAAAAAAATAAAAGGATATA
>NC_068995.1:37877895-37881716 GCF_001194135.2 Octopus bimaculoides | reverse complement strand
GTAAAATAAAACAAGAAATGAGACAATAACGCAACAGGTGACAAGAAAACATCCGGACAGTTAAACTATAAAAAAAGGACAGGAAAACAAGGAAGGGTCATTCGGTGTTTTCTATATCGAGTCAAGTTCCAGATTTCCTCAGCAGTTTCGAGCGGTTACACACGAGTCTGCTCCACTCTGTCCAGCCCCAAGAATATCTAAGATAAGAGCACTAGATTCCCTGGAATAAAGCAAGCGAATGTATGCGAAAACAAGGACAAAAACCGGAGAAATGGTACAAAAATACAAATACAAACAGGACATTAACAAATGGTGTCTCGACTAAGGACGAATTAAATTAATCTGGCGTATGTGGAAGTAAAGCCACACACACCCTCACACACATTTCATATACTCACATGTAACCGTACACACACGTATTTTAACCATTTGTTAAAATATGCTTATTGAACTATATTGGTGTACTAAAATATAACCGAAATAAATTGCTCCAAAATCTGGAGGACAATCAGTTTTACCAGTTCCTCCTTACCCATATTTATGCCATATAAGTACTCTAAATCTCCCTCATGCCGGCCAATATCTCTCTGGGAATATGTTAACGTGCCTGGATTGTGGTTGTCTGTTTCTTCTTCCTAGCGTCAGATTTTTAAATGACTTTGAGCCCTGATATGGAAGGAAAATAGTCATAGTAATAATGATAATGATAATGAGATTAGCAATCTCAGTTCTAATATATGAATAAATAATACTTTTTACTATGATAACAGGGCGAGATATTGGGGTAGGGGACTAGTCGCTCACATCGACACTAGTGTTTCACTTGTACATAACTTATCCACCCTGAAGGGATGGAAGACAAAATCGACCACGTTGTGATTTGAATTCAGAATGTAACCACATACGAAATACTGCTAAGCATTTCGCCCGGCGAGCTAACGGTTCTGCCTGCTGCCTCCTTAATGTGTGAATAAATAATGATTTTGATCTTAAATTAACTGAAATGACCCATTCTCTTGAATATAGGTCAATGTTTTTCCATAGGTGAAATTCATAGTATATTTGAAATAACACGAAGTAATATTATTGTTTCTAATACTGGTAATTATCGAGTTTTACAGAGAGTAGAGTCAGTACTAAATCCGTTAAACAGGGGTGGTACACGCCAGTGAATAAATGCCCTTGTAATTTCAAAGCAAAAATATGTATTCTTCAGGAAATCAGGGTTTATGGAAGAATATAGTACATCAAAGACCTGATTTGCGTGCTTCCTATTCCGCTTTGTATGGAGGTCACCCCTTCCATTGGTCAGACGGTCTATTTGCTCTCAACATCATCTGCCGCTGTAATAAAGAGGTAAGCGCTGAGACTAACTTCTCTAGCATTTCTTTGTTGGTGGAAAGGTATGAAAAGTTATGAAAAGGTTCCGCAAGTCGGAAAATGCGATTGGTGTGTGTTTCAACATGGCGTTCTGCAGAGGATTAGTAACGAGAAGAGCGACAACGTTCGTCGGGCGTCAGGGGAAATCATCTGGCTCGCGTTTGCTGCAGAAATTTAGGGTCAGGACTCGTGAATAATTTCCTGAAATCCTTGGGGATATTGACGGTTCAACAAACATTCTACAGGTAAAGTAAATGTCGCCAGCGACGCCTTCGCGCAGAATTGTGAAACCGTTCTGTATCTATACAAAGATTGCTTAAGCATTGCCTGAATTGTGGACGCAACTAAAGTCCTGAATAGAGACATGGTGCTTTTCAGGCTGGTCCTTATCAACTGTTTTGGGTTCCACTTGGAGAGTGAAGACTGAGGTACTGTAGCACAAAAATTATGTTCAACGGTGAAAATAACGAGTATGACACGAGTAAGTGGACCTACTGTAAGTATGAGTTTGCAGGCTGGATTTTATGGAACAGAGAGGAGCACTTAACGTCGCGCATGTGGTGAGTAGTGTGACTCGGTAACTTTGTTCTTTCTTAGATGCCCTTGGACGGCACTCCATTCTATTAGGAAAATTTAATTGTTAAAAATTTAATTGTTTGTTATTTTATTTTATTTTTAATTATTTACATGTATTTTATGTAAAAGCCAACAGTCCCTTGTTTTTGTCTCATATTTTTGCTATGTAAGCAACGTTTGTAACCGATAACGAAAAAATACCTGTTATTATTATTATTATTATTATTATTATTATTATTATTATTATTATTATTATTATTATTATTATTATTATTATCATTATTATTATTATTATTATTATTATTATTATTAGTATTATTATTATTATTATCATTATTATTATTATTATTATTATTATTATTATTATTATTATTATTATTATTATTATAGTTATCATTGCCTTTGCACACCTTCTAACGCTGGAGATATACTACGGTGTCTAAGAAGGAATATATTCACAGACACGACAGAGCTGGGACCTACATACACTGGAAGCTATGCAAACACTATGGAATAACAACAGAAAAAGATGGTATAAACACACGCCAGAAAAGGTCACAGAAAACGAGAAAGCAACCATACTCTGGGATATGCCAATACACACAGATAGAGAAATTAAGGCAAATAGACCAGATATAGTTGTCAAAGATCATGAAAAAAAAATGCCAAGGCGACCCTACCCCATTAAAATAAATTTCTTTGAAAATTTAAGGTGTTTTCATTATTTTGTCCAAATCCTGTATATATATAAATACTTATTGGTCAATATACGAATTTCACTAACAATAAAAATAGCGTTTTAATGTCTCATGCTGCAAACTATATATCAAGCAACTCAACACAAAGGGTTGTACTATATAATCCGATGCAGGTGAAATCCAATAAATCCAAATGGTTATGATTATTTCATGAGTGTATCAGATATAAAGAAAGAGAAGAGGTATAAGATGAAAAAATTCATTTCACAAATTGACATCCATACAACTCCGATCTTTTTGTACCTTTATCATATAAAAATTATTATTTAGTGTATCATAAATAATAAATTATTTTACATACCTGCATTAATGTATATATAAAATAAATTACAGAATTCTGCTGTGTAATTTATAAACTGATACAGGTACAACGGATTCATTATATGTCAACGAATATCACAGTTATTTTAGATTTCTTTCATCGACACTCTACATAAGTTTAAACACAGATAGTCACCATTCGAAATAGTGATATTTGAACAACAATAAGTAATAAGATTAATAAAACGTTTTACTATACCAGTGAGACTTAGCAAGATACCTAACAGCAAACAGTGGATTACGGTCGTGGGAGAAAATGTTATATATAGCAAGGAATATATGGAACGTTATATATTCATCGTTAGACTTAAAAGAGGTAGGGAAAGAGAAACAAAACTAGAGAAAGATTTCTAGATATATAGTTTACGAAATAAACGGATTAATATAAACACGACGGGAAATAAATTGAAATTTAACAGAAGGTAAAAATCAAGGTAAAAATTAGGATGAAATAAAGACAGGTGTAATATTAGTTAGTATTGTAATATCTAAGGTAAACTCATGTTCTTTTGTTTTTTGTACTAGTTTCAGTCATTTGACAGCGGTAATGCTGGAGCACTACTTTTAGTCGAACAAATAGACCCCAGGAATTATCTTTTGTAAGCCACCTTGGTAATTATTCTATCGGCTTCCTCACCGAACCGCTAAGTTATGGTGGCGTAAATACACCAACATTGGTTGTCAAGCGATGGTAGCGGGAACAAACACAGACATATAACATAGCTATATTCACACACACATACACACACACACACACACACACACACACACACACTCATATATATA
>NC_068995.1:37868519-37871396 GCF_001194135.2 Octopus bimaculoides | reverse complement strand
CATTCACTGAATTACACATCATCAGAGATGGTGTCCATATTAAATCTCTTGGTATATATATGTGTGTAATGTTGTTATATTCCAATGGATTCCAGGTCAGATATTCATCGGTCCACGATGGGACAATCAAATAACGAGCCTTCAGTAAGTTATTTACGAAATCCAAGTCATACAGTGTGTGAAGAATCAAGGAAGCAACTATGTCGACAGATGTAAGCAAATTAGTAACAGGTCTTATATCTTTTCTATAATTCAAAAGCAAGGTATTTTTCAATCGCTCTTCATCCTCATGCGTTGGGTTGGAATTTACTATCAATATCATTGAACTCAAGCTAAAAACCAAATATTTCATGAGTTTCATTTTCTGTAATATTTTTAAGAGTTAAATATTTATATATTCTAGTGTTTGAGGTAATAATTCCTAGTAAATATTGATTTGTCTAAATTTTGTAATAGTTCTGTTGAACTGTAAATAACTGTTGTACATTTTATTACTGTTATAACAAAATAAGATACATAGAGCAGAAAGCTTTTTTCGTTTTCCCAATACTTTACCAGCATACATCAGGACACAACTTCCACTTTACAAGCAGTATACAAATAATGAGTTTTCTCAAAATGCTCTCCATTTCTTTTTAAAATACATTGTTATTTGTAAAATACCTTTATGGAAAATGTTACCTCGACCAATTTAATCATTTAAACAAAGTTGAAAATGTTAACTTAGATTGTCACTTGTATAGTCAAGTATGTTTAATTCATTCATTTGTATCATATATTCCCTTCAAATTTTAGAGAAGTCAGAGTTTCTTATTTACAAATCTCAATATATATCTGGTATTATAATTCCAGTGTCAAAACAATATACACACGAAGAAATGAAAGTGGTCTTTTGGTGGCAAAAATTTACATGGTGAGTAGGTTGCTCAGCAATCTGAAAGAAATAAGTAGTGAAGGAGCTTATATGAATCTATGTTTGCAAATAAAATATGATTTCACAAACGTTTACCTCAACACGAATAAGAATAACGATGGCAACCCTTTTGGAAACCCATGAGAGTTCAATGATCGAACGGACACAAATTTACAAATATGAAACACCTTACATTTCCTCAAACGACCAGCTATTTATATTATTTTCGAATACTCCGAGATAGAACGATAATAACCTTCTCTCACTAGAATATAGCAATATACCTCCGAACATAGCACCTATGGTCGTCAACTGAATGTGTAATCATTCACCAAGTTTATAGTAATTTAAATGATGAGATAGATACCCATGCAAATGAGTAAGATTTAACTTCGAGATAGCTATCTTAATACTGTGTCATTTAATTGTATATTAAAGTATTTGGTGACTATACTAGGTATAATATATGAATATGTAAAGTTGTTGCAGTCCAATGGGTTCCAAGTCAGATGGTCGCATTTCCAATATTGAACACTGTAATAGTATGTTACTCAAATATTCCAAACTATGAAATGTGTAAAATATCACAACAGATCCTTTATAAGCAGATTCTATTATTATTATTTTACTTGTTTCAGTTATTTCGTATCGGCCATACCGGAGCATCAAATTTAGTCGAAGAAATCGATCCCAGGACTTATTCTATGTAAGCCTGGCACTTATTTTATTGGTCTCTTTTGTGGAACCGCTAAGTTACGTGCATTTAAACACACCAACATCGATTCTCATGCGATGGTGGGGAATAAACACACACAAACATATATATACACGTCGGGCTTCTTTCAGTTTCCGTCGACCAAACCCATTCAAAAGGCTTTGGTCGGGGCAAAGCTCTAGTAGAAGACACACAAGGTGACAAGCAGTGGGACTGAACTCGGTACCATATAATTGGGAATCAAGATTCTTGACACAAATCCACCCATGTTCCTATAGAAGTAGACAAATGCATTGCCATTCTAATACAATTCGATAATTTGTTAAAAAGTATTTGACATTGTATTAGAAAAAAGAATATAATGTATAGAACTGAAACAGGATTATGCTTCTTTATTGAAAATGAATTGGATATCACTATGAGTGTCATATGTAAAAAAAACAACTTTTGAAACGAAAATTACTGCAATGAATTTTTATGTGAATTGCTCCCATATTGTGTGGTTTTAATTTTTATATCCATAGAGTTAATGATTGCGAGGAGGAAAATCAGACTAATTGAATTGTTACCCGTTTATGTAATTCTCTAGAGGACTTTCACACTAGAAAAATATGGCAAAAGCAATGGTTTGATCCTCAAGATCTGTCCTAAAAATCTTGTATCGTAACATCTTACAGAGGTGTTTTGGCTCTCTCTCATCACTTCAGTAGTTTTATGTCACGTCGTACGAGTGAATATTTGGTGATTGACATTTCTGTGCCACAACTTTATTAAATCTGTTGCCATTCAAGGTTCGATTTAACTTCTATTCCCTTACTCCTAGACGTCACTTACATCGTCGTTGTCTATTTGGATGTCCATATCTGTCAACTACTTTTCACACAAATCAAAGTCGTCAACTGTTGCAAGAATTTGTATCAGAAGACATTTTGCAGATGAAGGGAGAAAAATAGTTTTCCGTGCAGAAAATTGGAATGATAATAATATGACTCTGGAATGCCTCAGTATTTCTACCATATCACCTGCCATCTCTGAATGACAGAAGCCATTCTAGAACCGGCAGAGAGAAACTACATCGCATGTAGTATTGATATACATAATTAGCGTTCTCTGCACAATGATATTACACATGAGACACTGCGCACTGCGTCTATTTATAAACTCATATTTGCCATCCTGTATTTCAAAAACGTTGTTGAAAAACATTCATCTGAAAATCACCTTACGTGTACATGTGATGTTTTTATAT
>NC_068995.1:37867400-37868158 GCF_001194135.2 Octopus bimaculoides | reverse complement strand
TGTGTGTGTGTGTGTGTGTGTGTGTGTGTGTGTGTATGTGTGTATGTATACATGTATACATATGATGTTTATAAACGTTAATGATTCGCAGGTCCGTGGTACTTCGTTATGCAAACATAAAGCATATTAATCGCTTTTATAAAACAGTTCTACTGCGTCGGCAGTGCTTCTTACATTATTTTGTTGAGGTTATTTCTCTATAGAATATCTGTAGAAATAACCTTATCAAAATATGCTGTTTAGTTAGTGTATAAATGATGTTCACATGATATTTTGCTTAATAATCCTGTCGAATAAAAATATCACCCGCTAAGTTTATACTTAAAATAAACGTAGCATTATTTTCCTTATAAGATATTTTGGACTTACATGTATAAAACTCAAAGAAAAGAATAACAGAAAGTTCTGCAAAATATGCATATAAAATTATGTTCATTCATTTCTATAATTTGTTATGTAACTGTCATGAACGAAAAGTTTAACAAGTCATGAAAATCTGGTACTAACCATATTTTGAATCCATTTGTTCCAAGTGGATTCAGGTTGTAACTTGAAGCGCAATAACATAGAAGCTACACGGAGAGATAATATAAAAACTAGACAGCCACACATTATATAAGTATATACACGCGAATGCGCGCGCGTGCGTGCCTTCATAGTTCCCGGGAAATATATATTTCAATGGCCCACACCCACACATGTTTATCAATAGATATACATACATAATCACGCACACACACACACACAGACACACACAC
>NC_068995.1:37857488-37867138 GCF_001194135.2 Octopus bimaculoides | reverse complement strand
ATTTACATATATATATATATATATATATATATATATATGATATATTTATGTCTGTATATATACATATGTGTGTGTGTGTGTGAGTGTGTGTGTGTGTGTGCGTGTGTGTGTGTATGCATGTAAATAGTAGAATTATTCCATACACATATGTATAGTACAGACAGAGCATTTCATTGCATCAGGCGTTTACTGAATACATGAAGAGTAAATATATTGATGATAATCAATGAGTGCAAAGATAAAGATACTATACTCTTGAGACACAAGTTACGTCATAAACACTTCTTTTCCTCTTCGACATGAGGTTCGCCTATATTGATTCAAACATGTCCTTAAAGAGTATATATATATATATATATATATATAGTATATATATATATACACTTTAATAACATATTTCAATCAATATAGGCGAACTGAAAGACGTAAGAAAAATCTATTCAAGATATAGTTAGAAGTATAGGACTAGCTATAACTTTCGAAATTGTATTCTGCAAGGTTAACTTCCTGGATGCCACATTGAACCTTGATACCAGTCTGAAGAAGCCCATCCACAAACCAAATTCTAACCTAAAGTACATTAGCAACAGGTTGAACCAGTCACCTTCCATTATTCGGGAACATTTGGGCAATATTCAAACGAGGGTTTCCCGATTGTCTGCCAATCCCAAATTATTTGATCTACATGCACCCTATTAAAACGAGACACTAGCTAGGACCGGATACAAAGAACAGACGGGATTCATACACACACACACATCTCACACACAAACGAAACACACACCACCAACACCGACACACAAAATCCTAGAGCAGACACGTAAGGAAATTACACTGGCACACCAGCATAGACGGGTAGCACCCAACTATTACAATAACAGTGATACTAACACGTCTATCCACAAAATCTCCTATCTAAACAAAGATACACGCAACAAAATTGATCGCATTGAACAAACACAACACTTGCGGACCAATAAACATAACACGAAATACAGAAAGCGTACAATTCTCTGGTAACTTTTCTGTATTTGGTGTTAGGGATTCACGCTTGCAATATATCTTCCGAGATCTCTAGATAGTGTCTGGTAGCACTTGACAGATACTTCCAGAAATGGCATAGATACCACTTGAAGCAACATAAGCATCGGATAAATAGCACCAAGCTTAACAAGACTTGAAAAAGACCATCTCTGAATGCACAAACAATGAACTAGTATATAATCCTCACCGAGGAAGCGACAACCACGCGATCCCATAGCCCAGACTAAACCAGAACTAATAAAATTCCAATACAAAGTAACCCACACAACCTGAATCGCAACAGCACAGAGAAAGCGCACCCACACGTAACTGTGACGACGGGAATAGCTCGATACTATCACTGGACATTAACAATGGCCAGCAATAGGTAATCGTGTAGGGATGCCCACTCAATAACTTCTGCATGACTCGCAACATCATTTATATATGAACAGCGCACACACGGAGAGGCCTGTACATGTACGTAGGCACCATAGCCGATTCGTTCAAGGATTGATATTGCAACCATGTCTCTAGCTTGAAAGAAGCGAACAAGAGACGCGTAACATCGCTGGAGGACTTTCTCTGGCAACTGAAAACTGAGAGCACCAGCTATGAGCTATCCTGGTTAATTGTAAGGCACGCGCAAGCTTATGATACACATTCCAGGAGCTGTGGATTGTGCTCGGAAGAATCCATATCTATTCTACTTTCTATTGAAATAAACTTGGACTTTCAAGCGTTACGCATTCATCCGTGGTGATAGCGGTCTCATTTAATTACCATTAAGTCTAGAAATGTTAATTCTGAATACTCGCTTCCTTGGTAAGTTTTTACTACACATCTTTGGAAATTAGAAAGGAGATGAGTAATACCAAATTACCATTTCTACGCGTAATGGTAATTAATAGCGACACCACCATCACCACAGCTATATACTATAAACACATAGACACGTATAAATACTCGAACTTTGAATTGTGCCATTTAACACATACGAAACGCAGTAATCGATACTGCCTAGCCAGAAAAATGTGTACCATTGTGGAAGTTGTAAATACCAGAGGCAAACGCCATACAAATCTCAAAAGATTTCAGCTCAAATAAAAGTACTCGTTTCTACTTATAGAAAATGGTATTCGGCGTACTATAGAAATACACATACAACTTAATGGAACCCCAAAAACTGGAAAGCAAGAAGCGGTCAAACCATTTTTAGTGATACACAATCCGTGTCTCCAAAATAACTTTAGCATCAATAAAGCAAACTTGCTAATCATTGCTCAAAGCAATGAATTATATGATATAATCACGGATCAGGCTATGATTCTAAGTAAGATAGCTGAAGAACTTGAATCAATTACTAACAAAGTCAAACTTTTACACAAGCAACAATGACGAATCTCTCATTGTTTCTAAATGCAATGATAATCGATGTGGTTCATATCATTTCATACATACAAGTCAATATATGAACACGGAAACCAGAAGAATATTTACAAATCATATACGAACTGCAAACGTAAAAAAATAATGTATTACATCAAATGCCCAAATTGTGAGGGGATATACATTGGTCAGACTGGCAATGCATTATCGGATCATTTACGAGTGCACCGACAGCAAATTAAAGGATAAATCCAACTACTTCCCTACAGTTGTCAATCGTGGAACGTAACTGTCACTGAATAAATCTGATGGTTTCGTAACACATGAAAGCATAACAGTACTAGTAGATCTTGATATTGTAAAATTGTAAAGTTGTTACATTTGTAAAAATTGCAAATAATAAAACATGAATATCAGACTGAGTTGGAATTTCGTTCATTAATGCATATATCTCTCTTTTTATAAGATTATTTGTGTTTCTGTCCCTATTCATTCTCAAACGGCTCCAGCAAATCAAATCAAATTTTACAAGGTAAATAATATTAGACCCTACGAGTATCAACATGTAATTTCTATTTTCATTTCGATCAAAACAATATAACATTTTCTCGAAAATAATCTTTCTTTAGTCAACTATACTAAGGACATTTTTATACCACCACCACCACATATTTTGTATATGTGTGTATATGTGTCTGTGAGTGTGTGTGCATACCTGTTTGCGCGTTCGTTACGTACCACATAGTAAAGGACATGTTATACCACTACCACCAGCACGACACATTTTGTATATGAGGAGTGTATATGTGCCTCTGTGTGTGTGTGTGTGTGTGTGTGTGTGTGTGTGTGTGTGTGTGTGTGTGTGTGTGTGATTTCGTTAAAAATTAAAAGAGACATCATAAATTATTTTACCATCAATTCACACAACAGTCGATCAAGGTAAGTTTGTTCAACACTCTGTGGAATTTCTGAACAAACACAAACCCACTGGGATGTCACTGCGTAACTTGGCACTAACGCTGGATGCTCCCGTTATGTTGCTTAGAATTCTTGACCACCTCGCCTGTGTAATGGAAATAACTTAATTGTTACTTCCGTGAAGCCGCATGTCCTACAGACAACTATCATAACAGGTATTCACAAAGAAGAAAATGTCTTTATTCCAAAATATTCTCTAATGTTCCTCTTGAATTTAAGAGGCTTTAGTTTTCATTCAAACTAACTTTTGGCATTTCAACTAACAAATTTCAGGGTCAGTACTTGAAGGTATTTGGATTTCATCTCTCTAGTACATGCTTCTCCTACGGTCAACAATATGTTGGTTGCTCGCAAGTTGGAAGCAGCAAAATGTATCCATTTGGACACCAAAAAAAAAAAAATTACAAAATGAATATTGATTACCCTCAGGTGCATCAATATTGACAGATTTTCAATTCTAAATTGTAATATCATTAGAATTTCGATATTTTGTTAATAAAATGTGCATATTTTGAAATAATTATGAGAAAAAAATACATTTTCATATTTATTGTTTACTAATCTGAATAAGAACAACAGTAAACCGAGTAAGGCCGGGTAATTCAGCTGGCTATGCTGGACCGCTAAAATCTACACGCTTTTTTTTTTCATTCTCACACCGTTTATTTCCTTTTATTCCCTTCGGTTTAAGGGCATAGGCTCGAAACCTACAAGACATTTTCATGTTTCCTGAGCTTCAAACTAATGCACATGCTTGTTGTTCATAAACCTGTCATCGTTGTCTCTCTTATAAATTTCAACTACATAATACATAACTATTTATATAGGGAGAATTCACAAAATGACAACAGACGAAGAAAGGTGGTGTTGAAAACAAATAGATGTATTAGTATAACGGTCGGGAATTGAGAAAGTCTTTAACGTTTTGAGCCTACGCTCTTCTACAGAAAGGAACAGGGAAAGAAACAAGGAGAGAAACAAAGAGAGAAAATGAATGTGTGTAGTGGTCAGCAATATACGTATATATGTGCATATAATTTATGCCCACAGACATTATATGTGCATAATGTTAGATTATTACGTAAAATATATCTATGGAATCATATTGACACACTAAAACTTTTACACCGAAGTCAATCTCTCCTAATACTAGAGTACAAACCGCTGTATTATATTCCTTACCCATATTGTATATATATTTTCCTGTGGCTTGTCAATATTGCACTGGAATTGCACTTAGATCATACATACAATTATAAATGTGTTTGTGCGTGTGTGTGTATGTGCGTGTATCAATATACGTACTTATATACATGTATATATGTATATCAAGAAATATACGCTTTCTTTCACATGCATTTCAGCTAAATTTACCAAAAGATTTCAAAAAGAATTTTAGGTAATTAGTCGGTTAGTTAATAACAAGTTCATCAATGATGGTAATTATGGAGAAAAAACGTTGACGGCCCTTTGTTACTGCAGAGGAAGGTGTGCTTGTGGTTGCTGCGAAATGGACGAAAGCAAATCGTGGAAGACAAAAAAATATATTATAATCAATACTTTTATCCCATGTCAAAAACTTTTGAGCAATGATTTCAATCAGTTGTATTTTGGGAAAGGTTGATATGCTTGTAGTGTTTTTGGAACAAACTGGATGAGTGCCAGCCTTTTTGGAACAGATCATACATGAGTGCCAATACATTTAACCTCATGTGTGGGTGTCGATGCTTATATGTGTAAAAATTTTGGCAAAAATGTTGCTGGGCAGTAGATATGAGACTGTTTACTGTATTAGTAGAAACAATATTTTTTGTGTTCGCATGCGAAATATTGCGCTTTTAGATCGGTACACTGGAGAAGTGAGATTTTTACAGTTTGACTGAAATTCCTGTATGTAGGCAAGAAAAAGATTCTTTCAGAAACATTTAACAACGATAATTCTCTTTAATCTCCACGACACATAATGCCTCTGGCTAGGCATAAATGTTCTTTGATGGAAAGCAGCACTGATTAAAACGTCAAGTGAAGAATCCTAGAAAATTACATATATTATTTCAACAGTAACATAATCTGAAAGTTATGTAAGAGAGTGTATCAGTTTTTAAAAATTCCTTTTACTGGAACACGTTCATAAACTTCAAGAGCGAACGTTTTGGATAGTCCTTACACGAGAGAAAATACGTGATCGCTGGAACACCGTCTTAAACATGGTCATAAGCGCTACGAACTAACTCTTCCATCGGTTTTTCCGCCATCAAAAACTGAGTGTCCAGCAAAGGTTGACCTAACTATACGTAAATGGACGCGCATAGAACATGTATGTATAGCCAACGATACATCACGCTGAAGATTTAGAAACACGTCTAGTCCCCAATAAACAAACGGTTCTACCCAAACATCACCCTCTACCAGTCCCCGGAACATATACCAATCCTCATCAGTTTTGCCGCCAATTAAGACGCCCTCGGGATTGTTGACGCGAGAGAAAAAACTCTTGAATAACACAGAGACATAACTCAGTGAATCCTAATACTCACTAACTCACGCGACGTCATTTTGTGCATTTCAAAACCCCACAAACTGGATGTGATAGTTCCTCACTTCCAATGACAAAGGGCAGCCTAAATTGTTTCCATACATACCATATATGACGAGCGTCTTTATTAGATGGGCGTCAGATTACCTAAGATACTGTGCGAAGTCATTTCATAAAACGGGCTAGAATGTATCTGTTATACTGAATCCTTTGGTGAGCAGGAATCCAACTTTCTCTACATAGATATACCTGCATATATATATGTGGTCTGGTTGCTTCAGAAATAAGGTGGCAGGAGTTATCTACCGCTTGCAATAATTATCGAGTGAGAGAAGCACATAGAATAAACTAGCTAGAGAAGATACCTTCCTTGGGTTAAATGACACTACCGTCGTGATCTCTTGCAAGACAGCCACATTAAAGTGGGTATAAACAATCTCTCTCTATCTCTGTCTCTGTCTCTTGCTCTGTACATATATATATATATATATATATATATATATATATATATATATATATATATATTTATATTTATATATATATATATATTATATTTCCCAAGTAAATGTGGCGATCCCATAGAGGACGATGTTACTGTTGTCTTTAGCTTCTGTTTCCTTTGTTTTCATAAAGATGTTGAATTGAGGCATCCTTGAAGTCCTGTAGTACACGGTCTACCATTCCAATGTTTATGAAGAAGCCATGCAGTTTCTTCGAATGTTTCTGTCCACAATACTTGTAGACTCCAGGAGGGATGGTATCCCTGCCGTGTGCTTTACCAGAAGAGACCTGTTTAATAAATTTACCACTTCCATGAAGATTGTCTCCTGAGACAGTTCCGGCATTTCAGTGTGCTGTGGAACAGATATTATAGCATCGTCATTAGTTACTGAGGTGGAGTTCAGCACGGCTTCAAAGTGATCTTTCCATCGTTTCAGGATGTCAGATTTATCAGTCAGTTGGGTCTCTCGATTCGATGAAAAAATAGGAATAACACAATGCTCTTGAGGAACATACGCTTTCTTGAGGCCATCATGAAATGCTTTAGGATCATTTCTGTCTCAAGCGTTTTTGGGATTCAGTAGCCTTGAAAGACCACCAAGCCCCTTTCATCTGTCTCATAGCATGTTGGGCCTGGAATCTGTATTTCTTGCAGGCATTCTCTTCTCTGAATTAGCTCTTATCATGTATCCATGCTTTGTGAGAGTTGTGCATTTTATCTATCAACTGTTGGACATTTGTTTTGTTGTAGTTGAACCATTCTTGTTGTTTACGAACAGGAAGTCCAAGAACGTCTACAGATGCACACTGCGTTGCATCACGCAGAGCCTTCCAAGATGATTCTATGTCATCGATGATGTCAACAGTGAATGTAGTGTCCAACTTGATAAAGAGTTCATCCTGATGTTCAACGGCTTTCAAAGGCGGAACATTAGTACGCTTAGGCACTTATGACTTTTGTAGTCTTCTGCTTTTCAGATGGAACGTAACCTTACCACGTAGAAGGGAATGGTCAGAGAGATAGCAGGTGTTACGAAATGAATGTGTAATGTTAAGGTTCCTATTATCTCGTTTCTGAGTGATAACATAATCTATGAGATGCCAATCTTTATATCTAGGATGCCTTCGGGCCGTTGTTAAAAAATGTAATGGTGATGTTTAGACTGAATTTCCTGCAAATAGAGAGCACACGCAGAGCGCTGCACTTAATTCGACCTACGCCATGACGACTAATTACACACTTCCATGCATGACAGCCAGTACCAGCACAGGCGTTAAAGTTTCCCATAAGGATAATTTTATCCCTATGGTGACAACTGGAGATGACATCACGGAGTTGGCTGTAAAATTCATTCTTTTTCTGCTTAGTGCTGGCCATCGCTGACAAGCATAGCACGAGTGTAGTTCAAACGTTAGTGTCATGATGCGACCAGAAATACCTTTGGGCAGAGAAAGAAAGGATCTAGCTATTTCTCTTTTGATGACTAAACCAAAACCAAAGTGGTGTGGCTCGTCTTCATTTCTTTCACACCAGAAAAATATATATCCACCTTTACATTCTTCTAACTTTAGTTCAAGAGCCAATGGTGCTATCTTTCGTTTTGCTGCTGAGTGACCTTCTTGAAGAGCGCGCACTTTCCAAGAACCAAGGTTAATATTCTTAGATTTGTTCGTGTTTTGAATGCATTACTAAATATCCAGACGGCTTCAGCGGGCTGACAAGTTTAAGGTGAGTAAGCAATGTTTGGGGCTCTATTTCTCGTCCCGCCCTATAGGGGAAAGCAGTGCTTTGTCACCACTGGAAAATACGTACAACACAGTTACCCACAAGTTCTGCATTGGACTGGTCATCACCCAATGTTCGCCGACTGAGTAGAGATCCAACAAGAGACTTCCAGTAATATCCTTCACCAGCCCTGCCGCGTTGACTCTCTCGCCAGAGGAATGTTTGACCCCTTTTCAAGTTAAAGATGTGCCGTATTGAATGAATAAATGTAAGATGTCAGAAACCCCACACATATGATTTGATTTCAGTGTTGGAAACTTGTGTAAAACCAGCCACACTTTTTGGTAGTGATGATAACAAGAATATGGTGCACATATGTGCCACAATATCAAGAACAACACAACTCGGGCTTTTTTCTCAGAAGTTTCCATCTCTTAGACGAGCCTCTATAAACAAACTGGAGAGCCTAGTCTACCCTATGAGTCAGTTTGCTGGTAGTACAGCCCCGTTAAGGAGACCCTCAGCAACCAAAGACCTGGTTTTATATCAGAGTTTCCCTCTCCTTGATGGGATGCCTTCACCACGGTTAAGGAGACCCATCTGCCGCCAAATATATGGAATTAAATACATCAGAAAAAAAATTATATACACACATATATATAGTTGGATGGACGTTGACTATTCATGAGTTCCTCCGTCCGGTATGACAGGTTTTATTTTCCGTCCTGCAGGGTGTCCAGCTATCACCCTCCTCACAAAGCAAGAATGGTGGGTTTGCCAGTATAGTCACCGACGACCCGAACATGTAACAGGTTGTACTGGGTTACATGTAACCAGTAGCGAATAAGGTGAAGTTGCTTAAGGAGACATCCTTGCAGTAAGAGGAAACTCACACATGTAGCTTGGTTGATCAGGTGGTGGTTAAGATTTGGGTGAGAGGGGTTACGTTAATAGCGTGAGCAAGCCGGAAGGTACAACTCTTCAGGTAAAACAAGCAATCTTGCTAACGAAGAAAATCCTACTGAGAAGTAGTGTGTAATGCCACCTAAAAATACAAGGAACAGGACAGAGACGGTAGCGCAGCTGTAGACCTTGGAGGAGGTTTCCTCAATGAGGTTGCAAGGAAACATCTGTGTTTAGGTTGTGTTGACCGCTACTTCCTAGAACAAATGCTGATTCAATCTCTCATACAGATTTTCTTGACTAGCTAGTTTGATATATATATATATATATATATATATATATATAAGGGCATTACTATATAATAACGCCTCACGCCATGAGGGACTTTAAGGTCAGACTACTATAAAAAAACACATTTTTACCGAATGCGAGGAAATGCAACTCTCAAAGCCAACCCCTTAAAAAAACGAACTAAATTATAAATCATGATTTCGTAGTTATTGTAGTATTATACAATTTCTACTCGTCAGTATAATATGGTCCATATTATACTGACGAGTAGAAGTTGTATAATACTAGAATAACTACAAAATC
>NC_068995.1:37846050-37854416 GCF_001194135.2 Octopus bimaculoides | reverse complement strand
AAACTGGATAAAATGAAAATATAAATATATATATGTGTGTGTGAGTGTGTATGTGTGTGTGTGTGCGCGCGCGCGCGTGTGTGTGTGCGTGTGTGTGTGTTTGTGAGTGTGAGTGTGCGTGTGTAAAATTGGAAATGGGCAATTGGTGTTCAATTAAATAAGTAGTAAATATTATAATTATAATCCGTGATTCATCAAGGTTGCTTTTTCGATGTCTCAGATTATTTCTTCTATTAATGAAAATACATTATCCAGTTTATACATTCGAGATACTTTTAACATTAATAATGATAATAATAATAATTATAACAACAACAACAACAACAACAACAACAATAATAATAATAATAATAATAATAATAATAATAATAATAATAATAATAATAATAATAATAATAATAATAATAATGCAACGCACAAACACTTTCTTCATTAGAAGCAACATTTTCTCTGGTGAACAAAAGGCTTTGAATTGGGATTTTATTAATACTGGGATTAACTCAGTTAACAAAACGATCCTTGATTGTTACATGAGGAAAAATATACAATTATAAAAGGCCTGAATAATTGACAAGATGGCCATTGATTGTCTTCATCATATATTTCATGAAACTAGGAAAATCGTGTTATTTCACAACACAGATAAAAGTTAATATTTATTGTGGAATCGTCAAATCTTCACATGTATTATCCTGTTTAGAACTGTTTCCATCCAGTAAAATTCTCAATGCAACATGTAAATATGATGTGTGTAGAGATACCATCAACCATTTGAAACTTAATCAACGGCTGCAGGCAATCCTTTACATTGCTAAACAACTTAATACTGACAGCAAACTAGAATTTGGGCTTGGGAAAAGAGCGAATGATGATGCATTTTCATGGGAAAACTATGAAACCCATTGAATTTTGTAGCAATTAAAACAATCCCTTGTAAAATTATGTACACATCTAAAAATCTAAGCCCGTCAGTGAATTGCTGGATTTGTGGTAGTTCAGTGCGTATTCATTAAGCACGGAATGCACAAATTTCCAGTACTAATATTGCCCAACTAACCTTGACCAGGAAACTCACCAGCACTACCTAGACCAGGAAACACACCAGATGACAGACGATAAAGGAAACGTTTTCTACGGATATCTTTCGATCTTCACAAATCTCAGCATATTGGGGGTTCATGGAGGATTTCCCTTCGAAATTAAACGACAAAGTATTCCATCCAATATGGCTTGAGAAAAACCAAGGCCAGCACGTTGTTCGCACTCTTCAGCAACCTGATGTCAATTATTGTGTAGAGGTATATGTCACTGGATTTAGTTCTGGAATATGTTTATGTCCTTATAATGCATGACAAACAATGGGACAGCAATTTATCTGCATGATGAGTCGGAAATAACATAGGGCTTCTGAAGAAAGAGTATCGTGAATTCCATTTTCTGTTTCTCATCATTTGATATATGCATATATGTATGAATGTATATTGGAACATAGGTACCAATATATACTCATATATATATATATATATTCATTCATATCTGCATATATACTCATACGTAGAAGACAGTATATGAATAAAGTTTTAAAACGTTCAATATGTTTTCAAAAGAAGCATTTGACCCAAACTGCATTCTCCGTATATCGGAGTGCATGTGTTGCGCTAGATTAAATTCTCTTCTCTGTAATGAGATAAATTAGTTCCGTTGTAATTATAAATTATCATGTGAAACTGTTACTTAAAAGAAATTCCGATAACATTTTAACTTATATACATTCATTCAAGAATGGATATATACATGCATGCATACATGCACACATACATGCATCTACTTATTCATACGTGCATAAAATCAGTATGTAACATTAATTTTAGTATTGTAAGTGCTACTCCAAAAATCACTAGGTCATTGAAGTTTATATATATATTCATAGCTATATTAAAATAAGGCAATCACATTGTTTCATATCATACATTTGTATGTATATATACACGAGTTATGGAAATTATGTCTACGCTTACTCATAAAAATTCATCAAAACGGAATAATTCATAGAAATATATACAGATGTTTCATATATATTATGCTTTGTTCCGTATATATAAAAGAAAGAAAATATATAAAATGATATAAGACGAAATCTCAAAACAACACGTAAAATTCGTAAAAATCTCATCTATACTCACATTTTCAATTTTATATACAGAACATGAGTTCATTAAATCTTTGTATATCTTCTTTCTGTCCCATACACTTTAATTTCTTGTAATGGACTCATTATCTTCATTAGGTGACTCATAAATATCATTGATTAGAATTGTCATTTTCATGCTTTAAGGAATTGTTGTACAAAACTACAATTATGACACTTTAATAGAGATTTGTACGCTGGCATATTTATAATTCAAATCTGAAGCTGTTTTATAAAAACAATAATTCTCTTCACTACTAGCAATGAAAGAGGATATCGATAGACTTGTAGATTTTAGAAGTACAGAGAAAGATTTAAAACGTTTCGAGCACGCCGTCTTAGTAAACGTAGAATGTCTAAGGAAATATAAATTGATTTTCAAAAAATAGAATGAATATATTTTGCAAAGAAATAGCGAGAAATAAATTACGCTGAACTTATTATTCCAGTGGCTGAAATACCAAAATTGCAAACACAATTGACATTATAAGCGATATTACAATTCCAGTTTTTAAAAATATAGCATCCAGTCGTACGTGGTTGGAAATATAGTTTCTCTTTTCCTGACCTTGGAGTTCATCTTTAATGACAGTTTCGGACTGTGCCGTTGAAATTGTTGAAATATCTCTAACATCATTAGTTTGAGATTTGTTTTTCTTTCCGTCTGTTGGGCTCGATTCTTTTTTTTGAGATTGCTGATTAACATATAATTTACTTATAACCACAGATCCAAGTGTGACGATGCCACTTAACATTGACAATAACATTAAATATAACATGAGAAGTGGAGGATATTTCGAATTTTTTGGTGTATTCTTATCGAGTTGAACAAGATATACGATGTTTGTTAAAAATATTGTCATTGCTAGAGAAACTTTCTCCCCTGACTCAGGAGGCAGAAGAAAAACAAAAACAGTTAAAATAGTCATCATTACTGTCGGAATCAACTTAGCTATGATTCCTACGGTGAGTTTACGTCGTAACTGCATTACCACTGATGCATGAGAGCTTTGACTGTTTATGCCATTTGCCTTACCAGAGAAATGAATATCCCACTTGTAGCTTTCTGTAAATTTCATATTCCAGTAACAGATTGTTTTTAATCGTGTTTCGTCAGGAGAATGTAAACCAACACACATTTGTATTTTACATTTCTGGTCATCAAATGGATACGTATAAGCGTTCACTTGGCAATAGGTTTCTATGTACTTAAGAGACCACAGCTCCACTGTTCCATTATAGTGAACGTATACTTCGCGATTGATATTGCTATCATCTTGCTCATTCACTGAATTGCACATTAACAGAGATGGCGTCCAAATTAGATCTCTTGGTATATATATGTGTGTAATGTTGTTATATTCCAATGGATTCCAGGTCAGATATTCATCAGTCCACCGTGGCATAATCACATAACGAGCCTTCAGTAAGTTATTTACGAAATCCAAGTCATACAGTGTGTGAAGAATCAAAGAAGCATTTATGTCGACAGATGTAAGCAAATTAGTAACAGGTCTTATATCTTTTCTATAATTCAAAAGCAAGGTTTTTTTCAATCGTTCTTCATCCTCATGCGTTGGGTTGGAATTTACTATCAATATCATTGAACTCAAGCTAAAAACCAAATATTTCATGAGTTTCATTTTCTGTAATATTCTTAAGAGTTAAATATTTGTATATTCTAGTGTTTGAGATAATAATTCCTAGTAAATATTGATTTGTGTCAATTTTGTAATAGTTCTGTTGAACTGTAAATAACTGTTGTACATTTTATTATTGTTATAACAAAATAAGAAACATAGAGCATAAAGCTTTTTTCGTTTTCCCAATACTTTACCAGAATATATCAAGGCACAACTCCCACTTTACAAGCAGTATACAAATAATGAGGTTTCGCAAAATGCTCTCCATTTCTTTTTAAAATACATTGTTATTTGTAAAATACCTTTATGGAAAATGTTACCCCGAACAATTTAATCATTTAAACAAAGTTGAAAATGTTAAATTAGATTGTCACTTGTATAGTCAAGTATGTTTAATTCATTCATTTGTATAATATATTCCCTTCAAAGTTTTAGTGAAGTCAGAGTTTCTTATTTACAAATCCCAATATATATCTGGTATTATAATTCCAGTTTCAAAACAATATACTCACGAAGAAATTAAAGTGTTTTTTTTTTGGTGGCAAAAATTTACATGGTGAGTAGGTTGCTCAGCAATCTGAAAGAAATAAGTAGTGAAGGAGCTTATATAAATCTATGTTTGTAAATAAAATATGATTTCACAAACGGTTACCTCAACACGAATAAGAATAACGATGGCAACCCTTTTGGAAACCCATGAGAGTTCAATGATCGAACGGACACAAATTTACAAATATGTAACACCTTACATTTCCTCAGACGTTTTCATGCCAATGATATTTTAACCTTTTCGAATGCTTGTGCGTGAATAAATTTTATGCTATATTATCCACTCTTTATATAATAATAATAATAATAATAATAATAATAATAATAATAATAATAATAATAATAATAATATTAATAATAATGATAATAATAATAAAAAGATGAGAAAATGGATGAGAAAATGACGTAGCCGTGTCCATATTGTAATATATATATTAAACGTAGGCTACTGATGTTTAATCGGACGAATGAATATAACAAAAAATTGGTTATTTCGCATAAATAGGAAGACACTTCTATTATACAAGGGTCTACAGGCTTACATAGGAGGGGCCAATTCTAGAATTTCGACTAAAAGGGAAAAGACAGTTTAGTTTTATTATTTATTACCATAATTCGATTGGCTTCTGTCATCAGCCCCAACCAGTTCAAAGGCATTTTCCTTCTTATTCCGTAAGTTAATTTAAAAGTATATTTTAGTCATGAAAGATATGCTATAGACAAATCGTCGGACGGAGTAGCAATCGAAGGGGATTATGCTCAAATACATACGCATATATAAATATAGACAAATAATGCCTATGTGACTTATACATAACTATATAAAAACAATCTCAATACATACATACATGCATAGATACATACATTCATGCACACACTCACACACACACACATACACATATATGTATACACACATAAACGTAGGTTTATTTGTGAGTATATTATTTTATTCTTTTAATTGCTTCTTTCATAGGTCTGCACCAATGCTGGCGCATCAGCTAAAATTATTTTCCATCGGTTTTGTTGTTGTTTTATGGCAGGAAGGATGGTCTGTGATTGGGTTTGTGGCAGCTGATCTTCTCTGACTGTATCCCCGAAGGCTTGTCTGGTTCGGTAACGTCGTTGGGAGGTTATCCAATGTTATTTAATGCGTCTTTAGTGGTCTGTTCTATAGATATGGTTTCTTTACATGTGTAGTCGAATAATTGAGGACCTAACATATGTATGTGTGCGTGTATCGAGGATTGTGTCCTTATCTCTATGTTTCTAACCCGCTCCCCCTGAAAGCTGCGTTTGTGTTCTTACATGATTGTAAACTTGTGATTCGGCAAAAGAGAATGATAGGATAATTACCACGCTTAATAAAAAGTACTGGGGCCGATTCATTGGATTCAGACTTATGACTGAAACATGTAAAAGATATATATATATATATATATATATAGAGAGAGAGAGAGATTAATATTTCTAAGTCTCTCTAAAGGAGAGTACGGCAGCAGTACTGGATATTAATAGTTATCGCCAAACCAACATGGCAGTCCAAAAAATAGGACGAATGCTGCCGTTGATTAGCTCCAAGAGGCCATTGCCTCTTGCTAGCAATGTGACACACGAACCTGTGTCCTTTATAACCTTCGAACAGTGGAGGTCAGCAGCTTCCCCTTGCTGGTTTGGCATCTGCAGACTAGTTTCGCGGTATTGCCCCTTATCAATGCAGAGCAGCCGAACCCGGCAGGTGTCGCTACTGACCGTCTGTACGAAGGTTATTTATCTAATTTCAGTGGAATACATCCACTGGTTTTCAGAAATAGAGATATTAATATTTCTAACATACATATATATATATCTTTTTCTTTTTTCTTTTATCTTTTACATGTTACAGTCATTAGGCTGCAGCCATGATGGGGTACCACTTTGAATTTGTCGTCAATTGAATCGATCCTAGTACTTATTTTTTAAGCCTTGTAATTATTCTATCGATCTATTTGGCCGAACCGCTAACTTACGGGGACATAAACCCACCAACAGCAGTTGTGAAGTGGTCATAGGCGGACAAACACAGACACAAACACAAACACACACATACACACACATATAGTAGTACTGAACCCTGAACCATGAGGTTGGGAAGCAAGCTTCTTACCACAAAGCCACTCCTGTGCCTATGTGCCTGTGTGTATTCATCAATTCGTTTTGCAAGTCTCCTGATGTGAACTCGTGTGTTGAAACAGATATTTTTGTATTCCGGGACGGTCATCTGCTTTTGTCAAATAAACTCACGCACTATATATGTTTTTTTTCACTCGTTTATTACTGCTGTTATTTTATTATCCTAAGTGACGCCCATTGACCCGCAGTCTTTCGTCATACATCTCAGTCCGTTTCAGTGACACCTTTCGCTTTCCTGTATATTCTTGCTCCACTTACTCAATTCTGTTTTTCTAAGATCTGTATCCTTATGTTCACATGCGTTTCTGTCCTTGTTTGTGTTAGTGTGTATGCTTGTGTGTGTGTTATAGTTCTTAGCAGCAGGGTGACCTTCCCCTCTGCTCCATTCTCTCACCCCATTGTGCTGCTGCTGTCGTAAGACCCGAATATATGGCACAGTTCCTGTATTCCTCTGCGCATGTGTGTTCGCCCTCCGTGTTGTCTTCGAAGTAGTTGTTACTATTGCCATCGTTGTCACTGCTAATCCTGCTGTCGTTTTTAATCGTACTGTTGACATTGTTGTGGCCATCCATGAAATTTATTATGGGTGTGTATGGGTTCACTTCGTATGTTGTATATATCTATGCCCTTTATATAGAATTATTTATTTTTATCTATCTCTATATCTTATATTTATCACAGGTATATGACATATATATTTATTAAATTGTCTATTTATATGTTTATTTATTTATACATTGTTATACATCGAGCTTTGTTTCTCATAAATATCACAGGTGAATGCATATATGTCTATTGTGTATGTATTACCCTGTATGTTTCTGTGTATTGTTTACGATTTTTCTCTCTTCTCATCTCTTCTGCCTTTAGTCATGTGGTATGGTATGGTGGTGGGTGTTACTGTTATATACTTGTTTTCTATTGAGGCTCGGTTTATCTACTGTTATGCGTGTAGCCTCTATAATCACTCTAAGTATCGTGTCATTTCTATGTGTAGATAATACTTTAACCTCTAAGCTATTAATCGAGTCTCCATGTTATACCAGAGTATGTTCGTAGAGCACTGACGAGCTTTTCCTTTCTTTGAGCTCTCACCAATGTCAACTACACGCTCTCCTATGCTGCGTGCAGTCTCTCCAATGTAGGTAGTTGTCATGTTTCTGCACCGTTTCTCACTGCATCGTAAACGTTGCACTATATTTCTAACCTTAAAGTTAATCTGTTGGTTTATCCTACATACGACACAAATGTACTCCGTACAGGGTTACTTAGCAAAGGTATAGATATTACAGATCATGGATTTTAATGGGTGTTAAAAGACCTGAAAGAGTTGAGACATCTTGTCGTTAATCTCATTCAGGAATGATGGATAACAATATTTTTCTGAAATGAATCACCTGTCCATGACTTTATAAAATTAGAGTAAAAACCATTCATTGTTATGCCACGACATTATACACGTACGAATAAATTCAAATATTAATTGGAAGCAGCGCTAATGTTGTAAACTGTATTCACTTGCACATACTCATTGTACGTATTTTGCATTTTATCCCTTACTTTGCGGTTTCGCGCGCTCGAGGTGACTTCCACAAAGCACTAGGTGTTGTAATACATGAAGTCCAGGTATGTGGTGTTAATAAGCTATCAGTATCCATCACACCTGAATGGAATTAGGGGTAAAGAGTCTTGCCCGTCTATGACTTTCAGGTGTTTTAACACTCAGTATTTTGAGAGATTTATCCCCACCCTGCTATCCGAAGCTTACAGGCGATTAAGCAAATCATATTCATTAAATGTGTGTAATGTTTATATAT
>NC_068995.1:37844986-37845834 GCF_001194135.2 Octopus bimaculoides | reverse complement strand
TATATATATATATATATATATATATATATATATATATGTATGTATGTATGTATGCATATGTACATATATACATGTATACATAATATTTTGTAAATGTTAATGATTCGTAGGTAGGTCCGCGGTACTTTGTTATGCAAACATAATAAAGCTTATTAATGGTTTTTATAAGAGAGTTCCACGTTCTACTGCGTCGGCAGTGCTTCTTACATTATTTTGTTGAGGTTATTTCTCTATAGAATATCTGTAGAAATAACCTTAACAAAATATGCTGTTTAGTTAGTGTATAAATGATGTTTACATGATATTTTGCTTAATAATCCTGTCGAATAAAAATATCACCCACTAAGTTAATACTTAAAATAAATATAGCATTATTTTCCTTATAAGATATTTTGGACTTACATGTATAAAACTCATAGAAAAGAATAACAGAAAGTTCTGCAAAATATGCATATAAAATTATGTTGATTCATTTCTATAATTTGTTATGTTACAGTCATGAACGAAAAGTATAACAAGTCATGAGAATCTGATACTAACCATATTTTGAATCCATTTGTTCCATTTGGATCCAGGTTGTAACTTGAACCGCAATAACATAGAAGCTACAAGGAGAGATAACATAAAAACAAGACAGCCATACATTATATAAGTATATACACGCCACCGCGCGCGCGTATTTTATATATTTTAATGGCCCACACCCAAACATGTTTATCTATACATATACATACATACATACATACATACATACATACACACACACGTACACACACACATATACACACACACATACATATATATATATATATTTATATATATATATATATATATATATATATATATAT
>NC_068995.1:37842561-37843495 GCF_001194135.2 Octopus bimaculoides | reverse complement strand
TTAAAGATATTGTGAGTAATTTAATTTTGGTTCATCTGTGATTGTGAGACGGTGGATTTTTACAATTTATTCATTTAATTATCTTACTACCGTTTTGATATTTCTATATTCAATTATTAGCTGAGCCCGAGCTGTTTATAATTGATGGCTATTTCTTATTTAAACAAGGTACAAAATGAAGTACAGAATAATCACAGATAAAAGCATACTTCCCAAGCACACACACATACACATACTCAAACAGAATTAGAATGATGTCAGTTTTTTTTTTTATTTTCAGAGTTGTACGTTTCCATTACGCACGCATGGAAACGTTTCCAATACACAGACATTCACACACACACACACACACACACACACACGAACAGGGACACGGACACGGACATGCATACACACACAAACATTCACATGCCTCCCTTTTTCATACACACATATACACATATACTCACACAGCGTTGAATGGTTGTTTTTGTTCTACTTAATTCGTCCCTTCCTTTCTCATTCATACGTTGAGAACAGAAAGTACATTTCCCGTTTTTCTTTCTCAAGTGGTTATTACATTCTATCGGTCTTTCAGTTATGGCTATTATTCTCTCAGCCTCTTCTTCAGTGTATTACAATTTTACCTCATCTCCCTTCATTGATACTACTATTCCTCTTACTAGGTTCTAAAAATGTACACGTAGAAGGCTATTTTGTAAACAAAAGATTTGCTTTTTTTATTTTTTTTATTTTCGTTTCATATTACAATATTATTAAGTTTAAAATAGGATAGTTATTCCTTTTTAGCGTATATATCGGTTTGTAGTTATTAATTTTTAATTTTTGATTAGATAACTCTATTATTTTTGTGGTTAATTTTTTGTTTCATTAAATTTTCCTGTTATTTCTAGATAATTATATATCGTGAATTATATTGTCAGCAAAATGCTAG
>NC_068995.1:37839137-37842134 GCF_001194135.2 Octopus bimaculoides | reverse complement strand
ATATATATACCCACGCCAGCATCTCTTCAGTTACCGGACCATCGAACAAAATGCTATGAAAATGACCGTTAAACAAAGGGAAATTACTGTGTGATTGACCGTTATTAAGACAAAAGAGCTGTTAGAATGACCGCTAAGTAAGGGGAGGGAGTAAAGATAAGGGAGTAGAAATGTTCATAGTAATCGCGTAAGCGTGCATGTCCATACATACACATGCGCGCCCGCACACTCCGAAACTCGGAGTTTTTTCATGGCTACCGGATAATTGTCGCATATTATATTTATAGTTATATGTATATAACCTATTGAATTTTTGTTGCTTTTCTTCAAATATATATACATATATATATATATATATATATATATAAAATTTAAATTGTCTTCAAGAAAGGAAAGGCCAATGACGGCAGCTTTATCCAGCAGCTCACCAGACCGTCACTTTCGGGATGTACAGTGGTTTGTGGTGCAGTTCTCTCGGATTTTCATGCAAAATACACCTTACCGATCGATTACCAATGCCAAGTTCAGTGCAGTACCTCCCAGCAGAGCAATTTGGACGGCTGAGAGCTTGTCGTGGCGCCCCTACGATCTCTTATTCATTAGTGTAACTCGTGTACAAAGTGCATTCACCCAACGAAAGATTGCGAAACGGGTGGGAACAGCCTGAATTCGTTGAATATTGAGATGACGCCGAAACTTACGCTGAACGTTTGTGGCAGACTCCTTATTTTTCACGTAACAGTCGTAGGCAAACATGCGACGCTCAATCGTCCAGAGCGTCATAGCTTCATCTAAAACGGAACAAAATGCTAAGGCATCACGGTCTTAATGGTACCTGTCAGACATACGTTCCTCCATTCGCGGCTGAGTAATAACCATTTCAAAAACATCTGTCTTCTCTGCCACACCTGTCCACAGAAATTTAATAACACAAAGTCAAATTCTTCAGAGCACTCTTTATTCAAGCAGATAGTGAAATTTCATTATAGAACACACGAACAAATGAATATGGGGATTCTTCAAATTGCTTGTAAATGTTTAACAGTTCCATTACAAACTTCTAACATTCCCGAATAGTTTGTGTTATAAAAATGCATGTACCTACTTCATATATAAAAAGAACACTCCTAGTGTGTAGTTAAAAATTGAAGTGAGTCATTTAAAAATCTAAATACTATGTTGGATGATAGCTTTCTGACTTTGTTGAAGTATAGTTTTCAGGTACTGAATCTCATTTAATGTAAATGAGTAGGTTAAATTCCATCCCCTCATAATCAGTCATAACTCAAGTATGACTTTTACTTGAAAATAAATAGCGCTTATAAATCAATAGTCCACTCTGTAGTTTTCATTGGACTGGAGGTTTATAAGCTAACAGTTTTACGTATGTATTATAGACGACATCCAAACTAAATTTCATGCAACAATTTTTAATCAATAGATAGATGAGAAAATTAACACTTATTGTAAATTGGCTTCAGTCAGACAGAATTAAGTGCAATTGAGACAAGTAAACGTTTAAATAGCGTTTGTATTGTTAGTTTTACATGTTAAACTCAATGTGAAATCTCGTACACCATTTAGAGGAAAAACATCTATGCACATTATACATTACACACACACACACACACACACACACACACACACACACACACACACACACACACACACACACACACACACACACACATATACACACACACACACATACACACACACACACACACAAACACACACACATTACTGGAGCCTGTGGAAATTCCACGGAACGAAAATGATTAAGAGAAACTATTTAAGAAAGAAAGGATGATTGTCATTTTTTATGTTGCTAAGTTATTTCGTTTCCAGTCACAATAATATAGCATATGATTAAAAAATTTCCCTCTCCTAAACACTTTATAGTTATCTATTTATCTCAACCCTCTCAACAAACGTTTTAACCATGTTATTCCATCTTCATGTCTTTAACCTTTCTCTCATTCTCTTCACCTTTCTATATAAGGGCATTATTATAAAATAAAGCCTCACGCTTAGAGGGACTTAATAAGTCAAAACTACCAAAATAAGCACATGTTTACCGATCGCGGGAATGCAACCTTCAAAGCTAACCCCCTAAAATCTTTTAACTTAACGGCAAACCACTGGTTTCATAATTAATACAGCAAAACTATGTAGTAAACTGCATCTTTTATTCATCAGTGCACGTATGGTCAAAACTTACAGGGAACATGCAGTTTAGCAATTCTAAATCAAATTACCCAATATATAATACATATAATTTAGATAAAAACCAACTATTAACAAATTCAACGATGAAAAATGTCAGTTAATATTATTTAATATTATTTTATATTTATTGATTTTTGGAATAGAGTTTTTGTGGTATATTCGTTTTTCTAGATGTTTTGAATAATATATCTCATCGATGAATTTGTTAATAGTTGTTTTTTCGGATCTAGTTCAAAACGGGGGCACCAGTATTCTCTTAACGAAACACTTTGAAATTTGGGACACTGGTAGAATGTGTCATATAAAACATCTTTTTCTCTTAGTCTTCTTAAGAAAAATTATTATATTGCAACTTATTTTATGTTAAAGTTGTTGTATTTCTGTAATTTCGACCAATGACTGACGTCCATTGAGCCGAATGGAGTAAGTGCTGACTACGTAAACAAACGATTCTCAAACGATTCTGACGGTGATAAAATTATTATTTCCGTGTTAAAAAATGGGTGAAGCATATTGGCAGTAGCTAATAAACCTTTCTATTATAGGCACAAGGCCTGGTTTTTGAGGGAAGGAGCAAGTCAATTAGGGTTAGGGCTAGGGTTAGGGTTAGGGAAAAGGAACACACATGTGTTGCCTCTCTACAAAATGTCAGAAGTAATGGAGATTAAATACGCTTTGCACCGCTTAGGAGTAACTGTAAACAGCTGAATACTTGTCAGTGATTGGTTGAAATTATCGAAATAAGACAATTTTTTTACATGAAATACA
>NC_068995.1:37838147-37838875 GCF_001194135.2 Octopus bimaculoides | reverse complement strand
TGTGTGTGTGTGTGTGTGTGTGTGTGTGTGTGTGTGTGTATACACTTGCTCACGTACACAGTAATTCCCGAGATGGCGGAGCTTATCCCTTGGTTCTGTTCTCGCCAATCCAATAATAACAATACAAAGTATGTAGCCTTTAAAACAGTTTTTTGTGCATTTACAGAGAATACCGGACTACCTTTCGCAGGATCTTGGTTTTAGGAATTGCTAATAAGTTAGGAATACCCAAATTATAAAATCAGTTATGCAATGATATGAAATTAGTTACCCGATAGTAAGTATTAAAATTATGTAGCCCCGATAAAAGGTGTTAATGCTTTCCCAGAGTATATAGAGCTTAGGAGGAAATACTAATAAGGCATGTATACTAAAATCGTGAAGCATGCTATGTAATAACAGGCTAATCAGATATGAGATAATAACAATTCAAAGTAAATAACTCTGTGCGTTCTCAGAGAATATTACCTTCAGTGGCGCTAGTGTTGGTCTATTTGTGAATAACACAAAAACCGGAATAAGTGGATCTATTGTTTAGGAAAATACTATTTACTTGTTTGAGTGTTCTGCTGTATAAACTGAGAATATAATTCTAACAGTTCAAATACTAAAAAATAATGTTATTCAATTTCACTTTTGCCAAATGACTTAGGAAAATGAATGGTGTACTTCCCTTGGCTACATATAAGGATCACTTGTAGGGGCGAATGGGTTATTATATATAGATC
>NC_068995.1:37831323-37837617 GCF_001194135.2 Octopus bimaculoides | reverse complement strand
ATATATATATATATATATAAATATATTCATCAAAATGTAGTTGTACCTGGATACACAGAGATATTTTTTATATACTAGATGTTATGCTTTGGTCCATATAAGTACCAAAGAAATTATTTAAAATGTCATAAGGAGGATATCTCAAAACAGCAGGCGTAATAATCGTTGATTCTCTACGACACCACTTTCATATTCTGAAGATGAGTTCATTAAAGGCTTGTGCACTTTCATACAACCCAATGCATTTCTATTTGTTGTAACGGAGAAATAATCTTGAATATATAATTCATAGATATCGCTCATCAGATTGTCTGTTTTACGCCAATAAATCTTATGTGAAATGTCGTACAATTCTTCAATTATGAAAATGTTTGCCATCATTCTTGATATTCAAATTCCAGCATTATTTGCGTAAACATTAATTCACTCCATCATTACTTTTGATTAAAGACCAAAGATTTCTTGTGCACCATCTTTAAAGAAATACTGAGCCAACATTAAATTTTCTGTTATTCCCCCTGAACGAACATAGCATTTCTCAGATAATATACTGGGTTTCCTGAGAAATATTTGGAAATAAATATTGTTGAACTTGTTACTCCATTGGTGTAAATAGCAAAGTGGTAAATAATATTGAAATTATAATCGATATAACAATCCCAATTTTTAAGAATATGGCATCCAGTCTTATGTAGTCGGAGATACAATTTCTCTTTTTCTTACTTTGAAGTTCCCCTTCAAGAGATTCAGATTTTACCATGGAAATTATTGAAATATCTGCAATGTTGTTACTTTGAGATTTGTTTTTCTTTCGGTCTGTCGATTTCTTTTCTCGGGATGACCGATTAACATACAACTTGCTTATAACCACCGATCCAAGTGTGACCATACCACTTAACATTGACAATAACATTAAATATAACATGAGAAGTGACGGATATTTCGAATTTTTCGGTGTATTCTTATCGATTTCAACAAGATACAAAACGTTTGATAAAAATATTGTCGTAGCTAGAGAAACTTTCTCTCCTGATTCAGGCGGCAGAACAAATACAAAAATGGTTAAAACAGTCATCATTACAGTCGGAATCAGCATAGCTATGATTCCTACTGTAGGTTTGCGTCGTAGATACATCACCGCAGATGCCTGACTGCCCGCATCATTTTCTTGAAATACCACTCCAAACATATTGATATCCCACTTGTAGTTTTCTGTAACATTTAGATTCTTGTAATACATTTTTTGTATTCTCGTTTGACGAATAGATTGTACAGCAACGCATATATGTATTTCGCACTTATGCTCATCAAATGGATACGTATAAGCGTTCACTTGGCAATAGGTCTCTATGTACTTAAGTGACCACATCTCGACAGTTCCATCATAATAAATCTTGGTTTCTTGATTGATATTCGTATCATCTGGTTCATTCACTGAATTACACATTATAAGAGATGGGGTCCATATTTCCTGTCTTGGTAAATTTATTTCTGTAATATTGTTATATTCTGATGGTTTCCAGATTAGATATGCGTCGGTCCAATATGACCCAATCATATACCGAGCCTTGAGTATGTTATTTACAAAGTCCAAATCATAGAGTGTATGAAGATCCAAATCAGTATATATATCGACAGAAGTAAACAAATCAATAACAGGTCTTATATCTTTTCTGTAATTCAACAGCAGGTTGTCTTTCAATCGTTTTTCATCCTCGTGCGTCGGATTAGATTTTACTATTAAAATAATCGAAGTCAAACTGAAAACAAAATATGTTATGGACATCATTATCAATTATATTTCAATGAGAGTTAACTATTAGTTTATCTCAACTCTTGTGATAACTGTTTCTATTAAATATCGATATGTTTTAATATTGTAATGTTTATATTAAATTTTGCGTAAATGAGCGTTATTCACTTTGTTATTGATGCAAGATGATATACTAGAAGTTATCTAGATAACGATAGAGCTGAATCATTCAACAGGAGCATAAAACCAACTTTAAATGCAGTATACAAACAATGAATTATCGTAAAATGCTCGGTATTTCTTTTCAAAAAGTGTTTTGCAATGTATAATACCTATATGAAAAATGTTCTGGTCAATTTATTCCTTTAAATTATAAGGTGTAAATGTGAAGGTAATTTGCCATCTGAAGAGTCAAAGTTGTTTAATTATTTCCATTTATATATTCCCTCGAATGTTGTTATATAAGTAGTTATTTTCTATTTCATATTTTTTAGATACAAGTACAAATATATATATATATATATATATATATCTATATCTGGTATTATAATTCCAGTCTCAAAACTGAACACAACATCAGACTGTCTTCTTTGATATAAATGAAGAAATGTTTTGATGCCATAAATATACAGGGTATCTCGGTGATTCAGCAACCTGAAAGAAACAAGTTCTAGAAAATGTCATATGTATCAATATTTTTTTAAAGTATCATGACAATAATGTTTCAACAATGCAAACAAGGATAATAATCCGATCTACTATAGACACAAGGTCAGGATTTTGTGGGGAGGGGGAAAATCGATCACATTGCACTGGTACTCAACTGGTACTTAACTTATCGACCCCGAAAGGATGAAAGGCATAGTCGACCTCAGCGGAATTTGAACTCAGAATGTAGCGGCAGACGAAATACCTCTGAGCACTTCGCCTGGCATACCAAAGATTCCTGCAAACAAGGAGAATAACGGTACACAATCAGAACGAAATCTGTATAGACCCTGATCTACTTTACAAAAATAATCAAATTTCTTCAACTCTTCTCATACTACTGAAATTTTGTCCTGCTCAATATTTGTGCGTCTATGAATTTCATGTCATATAATTGATTATTTACATAATGCTGAAAAAGGAGCAGATGATTCAGTAGATTACCGTTTGCCGCCATCGTGCAAGAGGTGGTTATCGGAAATTGTAATAGTGAGAACATAGTTGTCAAGAAACCAAATATCCAAATTTGCTTCCGTCGCTATGTAGAAATGATATGTGAAGTACAAGTAGGTGGTACCACATCTATTCTGTTGTTTAGAATTTTCTTTAACACCGTGTGAGTGAAAAATCAAACATGGATAAGTACACTGACGTAGTGATTCCCAAATTGTAATGTATATTGGTTTCTGCACAGGTCGAACTCAAAACATATGTATGTAAATGTATGTATATTATAAGCACAAAATTGTATCGTTGGTTCCTAAATAGCTTTTACCATTATGGTGGTCAAGAAATTTGGTTTGGTGGCCCACGTACAATTGGATAATTACTACAATCGATCATTGGATAAAGCCGTATTACATTAGGTTACAGAGAACTCATGTCTGAAGATGGATAGATTACGAAACATTTTATAAGTATTTTGAGAGAGAAATAGAAAGAAAAAAACAACAAAGGATCGGCAAAGAAAGAAGAGACAAGGAGAGAGGAAAAGGTAAAAATAGAAATGAAGGGGATAATATAAAAAGGAGAGAGCGAGAAAATTCAAGAGGGATAAAAGAAGTGAGAGACAAGAAACAACTCAAGACTGTAATTAAAGAAAGTAAGAAAGAATGAAAGAAAAACTGAAATGAACAAACATTTTGTGCGCGTGTGTTCGAGTGTGTATGCGGGTATGTATATATTTTTTGGCGAATGTATCGGTGAGCAAGTGGGTGTGGTGGCGCTCATGTGTATATATGGACATGCACGTTTACGCAATTACTATGAAGATTTCTACTCCCTTACCTTTACTCCCTCCTTTTACTTAGCGGTCATTCTTATAGCTCTTTTGTCTTAATAACGGTCAATCACACAGTAATTTCCTTTTGTTTTAACGGTCATTTTCATAGCGTTTTTTTCGATGGCCCGATAACTGAAGAGATGCCGGCGTGGGTTTCCGCAGTGACATCTGAAACTCGGAGTTTTATCATGGCTACTGAATAATTGTCACATATATATATATATATATATATATATATATATATATATAAATATATATATATATATATATATTGTTTTTTTGTGCACAGGGTCTACAGGGGTGCTAGAAATAAGTTAGATAGCATTATAAGTAATGAAACCAGTGGTACCTGCCCGAGATATAGAAATAAAGACTAGAATAGGAGACAAATAGTTTCTGACCAATCAAACAGGGTCAACACGTGGTAGAAGACCGACAAATATCAAGGAGTGATGTTTGTACAGGACACAGCCTGCGGAGAACTTGTCCTTAGATTTAGGAAAGCTCGGAAGGTGGATAAATTCGACATTAAAATCGTTGAAAAGCCACGGATCTCCATCAGATCGCAACGATGTAGGACGGAAAATACCACATGATAACTTGCAGCGTATCTAAGATTAACCCTGGCATTCACTTTTGAACTAGACATGTTGTCTACAGCCTAAGGTGCATAGAGGGGACTTCTAAAGACAAGAATATAATATAATATACATTCCGGAGAGACTGAATGAACATTTGAGACAAAATGACAACAAAAAAACAATCCTCCATACTCTACCAGTATACCAAAGACCAACGTGGAGGAACAGTGGGTCAAGTTGACATCTGCATTCTATCCAAGCAATCGAAGGACCCAACACTCAGAGAAGTAGAAGAGTACTTCCTCATTAAGAAGTGTCACACCCCAATAACCACAGTTCACATAGTCACACAAACCCATACACAAACAGACACAAACATGCTCACACAAGGAAACGGAGGTACACACAAATACACACAAACACAGACACACACATACACACATACAAATTCACAAACGTGAACACAAACACACACACAAAAACGCATAAGCATGGACACACAAGCACTTGGATATGCAGAATTCATGCATACATACAAACGTGCACAACGCACGCATGTATATGTATATGCATACACACACATACACGTACACACACATACATGCATAGTACAAACTTACATGCAAATGTGCACACATGCATAGATACATATGTATGCATCAGGTCATTAAGTATGAAATGTCTGATTTTGAACTGGAAATTTATTTTAATTTATCTCAACAAATAGAAATGCATTTAATCAAAGTATACACCTAAATTATCAACGCAATTTTGCCATTTTATCGTTAGCGTTTTGTATGCCAGCAGCGAGGAATTCTGGCGAGCAAGAGGTGATGAAATCACGAAAGGAGGTTTTTGCATCTTCTTCACATTTGAAGTTTATTCCTAGCAAAATGCTGTCTGATGCTTGGCAAATGTGATAGTGCATTGGTACAAGGTCTTGTGAATATGGTGGATGACAGATTACTTCCAAGTTCAGTTCCTGTAATTTGAGTAGCGGTTTTTGTTTTCTGCAACATGTGGTCTTGCAAGAGAACTGACCTGTCTCTATTGACCAATCTCAGTTGTTTAATTGTAAATTCAGTTATCATTTCATCCAATTGGTTGATGTATAGATCTTTTCTAATTGAGATACCAGGCCTCATGAAGCTGTACCGTATGACACCAGCGTTGGACCAACAAACAGACACCATTAGCTTTTTGGGGTGAATATTCTTTTTTGAATTGTGATTTGGCACTTCGTCTCTATCCACCCACCGTGCAGAACGTTTGCTATTGTTGAAAAGAATTCATTTTTCAACACACGCAACAATACGATACAAAAATGGTTTGCTCTTATGTCGTGACAGCAAAGAGCATCAAGTTTCAAGACAACGTGTCATTTGATGCTTCTTCAGTTCAGTTCATGTAGTACCTACTTGTCCAGCGTCTTTACCTTGCCGATTTGTTTCAGATGGTCCAATACTGTTGGAATCGAAAGCTTGCTGCTAATTCACGTGTAGTTTGAGATGTATTCGCTTCCACTACAGTTTCCAGCGCATCATTACCCAACTTCGTCTCATGTATGCGACGGGACTGATATTCAAGAGTAAAGTCACCAGACAGGATCTTCTCAAATCCTCGACGTACAGTGTGCTCATTAGCCATATCTTCTTTACTGATGCTTCGAGCTGTCTCAGATGCATTGATTCCACGACGGAACTCATATTCATAAACAACACGATTTGTATTTTTATTTATCTATTCATGGTTTCACAAACATTGATTTACAAGAGAAAACTTACAATATAATCAGACACCATGAATTGCATTTCGGAAAGTGATAATGTAACTCTTCAATGTTGTCAAATAAAAAATTGTCGGGGTAAAACATTAGGGTTAACGACTGTCAAACCTCGTGCGTTAGAAAATCGGACATTTCATTGTTAATGACCTGATTATACATAGATACATACATACTCCGCATATAT
>NC_068995.1:37828613-37830909 GCF_001194135.2 Octopus bimaculoides | reverse complement strand
TATATATATATATATATATATATATTTCATTTGGCGATTTGGTTTGCAAGATTCTTTATGTGAGATTCATGTGCTAAAGCACATTTTGCTGTATCTGGGGAGAGTCATTCTCTATTAGTTCCTTTTTATTGAATACACGCTAAAGATGCCAACTCATTTATTTTTCTATAATTTTCGTTGCGTCTTCCAATGTTTTCAATAGTCGTTGATTCTGTTCGTTATCCGAGCTGCGTTCTTTTTGTTTGTGCGCATGTGTGTGGGCCAGTGTGTGTGTGCAAACACATGAATTTATCTATGTATGTATGTATGTGTGTATGTATGTATGTATATATGTATGTATGTATGCATGCATGTGTGTATGAATGTATATATATGTATGTCTGTGTACATACGTATATATGTATGTCTGTGTACATACGTTTATATGTATGTATGTGTGTACGTTTATATTTATTCTGCATATTCGTATTTGTGTGTTTGTGTATTCGTGTTTGTGTTTATTTATGTGTGTGTGTGTCATGTGTGTGTATTTGCATGTGTGTATGTGCATGTCTGGGTGTGTCTGTGTGTTTTTATTGGTTTTTGTAGCCATGTCCTGTGTCTGTATGTATGTATGGATGTGTATCTCTATATGTGTGGATGTGTGTCTCCTTATGTGTCCTTGTATGAAGCGAAGTGTATGTGTATATGATCATGTGTTTCAGTTTTCATTTGCGTATGTGTGTGTATATGTGTGCTTGTCTGTTCATATTACCTATGTACGTATCCGTCTGTATGTCAATCTGTTTGCATTCATATCCGTTTGCTTACATACATGTGCATATACATATACGTATACATACACACACTCACACATACACACATCTACATAACAGCCCGCTAACGTGCATATAAATATGAACTGTGGCTATGAGGGTATGGTTACCTACTACGTATATTTCCTATTTAGTACTGCGGATATTCAATTTAGGAGGACGTACTCTGAGGGTTAGGTCCTTCGGGTGCATGGATGATATGCGGATGTCAAGTTGACCTAGGTTATCTCCATGCTGTTCCTTGTCATGTTGGTAGAGTATGGAAAATTGTTTTTTGTCGTCATATTGTCCCAAATGTTGATTTATCTTTCCACAATGCTCCTAGATGTCTCCCCTCTGTATGTTATGTTAATGTCTTTACAAGTACCTTCTATGCACTTTATGCTGTAGACTACATCTCTAGTTTAACAGTTAATGCCAGGACTAATCCTATATATCATGCAAATATCATTGCTGCATATGGTATTCTCAAATGAGGTACGTCGAACATAGTTGTGGTTTGATGGTGTTCCCTAGCTGTTCAACAATCTTAATGTCGAGTCTGGTCTCCTTCAGAGCTTTCCGAAATCTACGGGCTAGTTCCCCATGGACTCTGGATTCTACAAACATCACTCCTTGATATTTGTCGGGTCAACCTGTTTCTTTTGTCGCAAGATCTTTGTATTCTACTCCCGCATTTGCTTCCATATGTTTGTCAGGTATCACTGGTTTCATTACATATAATGTTATCTAACTTCTTTCTAGCACCCCTGTATACTCGAACCCTATTTTTTTTATCATATCCAGAGAATTGCATGTGGTGTTTCTTCGATTCATAGGGTTTGCAAAGTGGGGACACGTAGCTCCTTTACCTACGTCTGCTATCAGTATATTAATTTTCATGTTGTGTGACAAAGCTCAGTCCTTGTTAACAGCTTATTTCGAAGATATGGGTTCCATGTAATAGCAGTGGATGTGGTGCACTCAGTTGTTCATAGCCTTTAACCAAAGTTCAGTATCAAGGACGGGGAGTCTATTGTTGTTGTGCTTAGTGAGGTAATGTATAGATACCTTGACACTTTGGTGGATGGCGTTAGCTGCTTACTAGATGCTGTCCATTATGTTCCTCTTAGTTTCTACATTACCGTTACTAGAGTTGGTCTTAACTAAGATATTAATGTCATCTACATACCTAGTGTAAAGTAGAAGAGTTGTGGACTGTTCTGCTAACGATTGCTTACCTTTTCTGTCCCACCAGGCCATGAAGAAGTCACCCATATCTCCAGCTACACCGACACCAATGGCTGCAAATTGAACCTGCATGTATTGTTTCGTGTTAAACTTAACTATGTGTTTCTGCAAGTTTATATTTATATACAGATAGAATATTTAGTGGCCACTTATATGTAGATAGAATAGCTAGTGGGCTATGATGCTAGTGAGGTATGTAGATGTATGTATGTATGTGTATATATATATATATATATATATATATATATATA
>NC_068995.1:37826494-37827959 GCF_001194135.2 Octopus bimaculoides | reverse complement strand
TATATATATATACTAGCGGCTAAGCCCGGTTTCACCCGGTTAGAGAATGACGCGAAGAGAGAAACGAAGACATAAAAAAAAGAGGAAGAAGTGGATACGAAGTAGTGTTTGGGCGACGGATCTTGGTAGAAAAAAAGAATGTCATGGTGAGTTAGTAAGGAGAGCAAAGCAGAACGATGAAAAAATTGCGGAGTTGAAATTGGAGTAGTTGAAGTTGACGTTGTTATCATTAGAGTACCTCTTGGTAGACAACATTCTTCGTCCTTCCCTCGGGTACACAAATAGAAAGACCATGGGGACAGTCAACGTACAGTTGTGCGTGTAAGAATACTTGCTCTGTCAGATTCAAACCAACCACTTGCACTGATTGTCCTTGCGCCGTGTTGATTGTCATGGGAAAGCAGAGTTTGATGGGAAATTGCATCTGTTTAAACTTGTAGGTCGTATCGGAGTGAGTAAGGGACATGGGAATTATAAGAATGTCTTAGCCAGCGGCCGGTTCATTCAAGATTGTTGCCTACAGATCAAGGGAGCACAGTTTTTTGATAATCATCCGCGTACCCATTGCACATTATTGGAGCATCTAAATCCCTTAGCAATTCGTGAGCTGGTAGTTCTGCGGGTCCCCCCTTTTGTCAGATTTGTCATGGGCCGGCCGGTCTATCTCAGATACATGGGAAGCTGGATTAAATTTTTCATCAACACAGGGGAGCCGAAATAAATTTTGTCAATGTCCAAGGGAAGCCAAATCGCAAAAAAGGTTGAGAAATGCTGATCTATAACGATGGTTTTTATTTAGGCACATCGTAAATGTAATTATAATGAATTGCTTAATATAAAGAAAACTATGTTTATTCAAGCATATACAGTTAGAAAATATATTTACCATTTCAAGTCATCACTAAAGTCAAAGCTCATCAATTTTTGAATGAAATAATAATTTTATTTTTTTATTCTAAGTTGTAAATTTTGCCCGAGAAATAAAGAAATTAATCACCAAATGCATTCTTCAAAATCTGCAACTCGATAGCAAATATCTCCAAATTAATTGAGAAATGCATAAATTTAATAATAACAATGTTTTTGAGATTCCGGTTCCAATGACATGAGTGCTTTTGTTTCACTTTTGACACGTAATACTTAAAGAGCGGAGGAGATATGTTGCTGTGGTCTGGAAGTATGCAGGAAGTTAAATTTTCTTTTTGACTAAAACACAACCGGGACCCTAAGTAAGGCATGTGTAAAATTTGAACGAAATTGGTTGTGTAGTTCTGGAGTTTTATGGATTCACACAGACACACACACACACACACACACAGACATACATTCTCAATTACTTATATATATATATATATGTGTGTGTGTGTGTGTGTGTGTGTGTGTGTGTGTGTGTGTGTGTGTGTATGTGTGTGTATGTGTGTGTATGTGTGTGTGTGTGTGTATATATATATATATATGTAAGTAT
>NC_068995.1:37824942-37826406 GCF_001194135.2 Octopus bimaculoides | reverse complement strand
GTATTTGTATTTATATAAAAGGTCATATTAAAATACATATATACGATACGATATGAAATTATATATTATGTAAGAAATATTTTATTTATGTAGTCGAAAATATTTGGCAATGTTTTAGAAAAAAATAATATGATAGATACTATTGATACAGTATTATATCCCTCTATTAGAAAGGAAATGAATATCTTTGTATTTCTGTATATTGTGCTTAATATCATTTCAATATTTCTATTTTTTATGAAATTCATTTTCATATCGATATCTTTTTCGACTGCCATAAAGCCTGCGTAATCTCAAACTAATTGAGTACATTGTCAACTAATTGAGATGTGGACTCTTATTCTAGAAGCAGGTGGCAAAATTTAACTATTGTATCCTCAAGACCTGTTTTGAAAATCGTCTATTGTGACTTCCTGCCCATGTGTTCTGGCTATCTCTGATTGTCACGTCGTGGTGGCTGATCTATGTCTGTTATAATTCAATCAACTATGCTGTACCTCTAGGTTCCACTCTCTACTCTTAGTCCAACAGATCAAATACATCCCCGTTTTCAATTGTAACAAGGCATATGATATCGTTCATGCCGATGATATAGGCAAATGGGAACCATTGGCACCAGTAACATCTCTAAGTATCATTATAAGTCGACGGTTTCAGGACGTTGTACCAGATGTCATTTTGGAGATGAAAGAAGATGCATATTTCTATGTGTAGTACAGTAGAATGGAGATAATAATGGCGATGAGAGGAAGAGATATAATTATATGTGGAGTGGCACAGAATATGTAACGTACGACTTACCAACTCCAAATCGCTAAAATCATTATAGAAACGGCAGATAGGAAAGATATGGGATATAATTTAGGTATACCTAAGTAGCGTTTCCTACCCATAACATTACCGGGAACATACTGAGCACACCGCCCATGTATAAAATAATGTTAGAACAATAACCTTAGCACATCATCATTAGTCTATAAATAAAATATTTACCTGATTTCTTCGGTGTATTGTAGATATCGAAGCCTTATTTTCTGTATAATAAGTTCACAGCAAAATGAAAAGAAATAAAGAAAATACTGCAGGAACTATGTTGGTTCATTACTATAAAGATTTAAACTACAGCAAATAAAGAAATTTCAGAAAAAAAGCAAGTCATGAAATTCTGATACTGACCATATATTGAAATCATTCGTTCAAAACAAATTCAGATTTTTCTATGCACTGTAGAAACACAATAGCTACACAGAGTGATATTCTTAAAAACTGAAAGTCATAGGTTATATATATACGTGTGTTTGACGCACACTCCAATATGTTAATGAGTTTATATGCATATATAGAAGTATATGTGTGTGTGAGAGTGCTTGTGTATTTGTGTGCGCGCATGTATGTGTGTATATATATAGATATATGCGTGTGTATATGTGTATGTATATATATATATATATATATGTATATATA
>NC_068995.1:37823554-37824629 GCF_001194135.2 Octopus bimaculoides | reverse complement strand
TATATTATATATTTGTGTATGTGTGTGTGTTAGTAATACGAATATTATATTCGACGCATTTAATTGAAAGACACCCTGTGAAGTCGCAAACATGCAACAAATTGATCACAAACAATAGCTTAAGTAAAAGATGAATATAGCATGCTTCTTTCATTTTCGAAGTAAGTTCCGCCTATATTGATTACAAAATATGTTGTTGTGCGTGTTTGTGTGTATGTGTGTATGTGTGTGTGTGTATTTGTGCGCGTGTGCCTGTGTGTGCGTGTGCGCATGGGTGCGATTGTGCTTGCGTGTTAAGAATCTAGCTTCCGGCTTCAGCTCCGCTGCGTGGCATTCTGTGCAAGTGTCTTCAAAGATAGCCACGTTGCGACCAAGATCTTGTGAGTGGATTTGGTAGACTGAAACTGACAGAAGATCCTCTTAGATAGATAGACTGATAGATAGATAGATAGATAGATAGATTAGAGAAATAGATAGATAGAGAAATAGATAGATAGATAGATAGATAGATAGATAGATAGATAGATAGATAGATAGATGCATACATACATGCATACATGCATAGATATGTGCATGTGTGACCCCCCCCACGTCACCCCGGTTGGGAACCGGTGTTGTTGTTGAAATTTAACGGTTTGGCAATGGAAACCGATAGAATAAGTACGAGGCTTAAAAATAAGATGTCTTGGATTTAATCTGGTCGACTACGACCCTTCAAAGCGGTGCTGCAGCATGGCAGCTCTCATATGGCTGAAACAAGACAAACAAGTAAAAGAAAAATATATATTTACATATATATTTAACATAGAAGGGGAGAAACAAAGACAGACAAAGAGTTTAAGTCAATTACATCGACCCCAGTTCCTAACTGGTACTTAATTTATCGACCCCGAAATGATGAAAGGCAAAGTCAACCTCGGCAGAATTTGAACTCAGAACGTAGCGGTAGACGAAATACCCCTAAGCATTACGCCCGGTGCGCTAACGATTCTGCCAGCTCGCCGCCCTTATATATTAAAAAAAAGAATATATATATACATACATATATAAACACACACGCACACACACACACACA
>NC_068995.1:37820991-37823238 GCF_001194135.2 Octopus bimaculoides | reverse complement strand
TATATATATATGGGATCGCCTGACATCTGCCCTGCGATAGACTAGTGCTCAGTTAAGTGGGATTGTGTGTCTGCTCGCCTCGCCAAGTAACTACCATTACTCAAAGGATTTATGTTCATCGACATATAACAGCAATTGATCGATACAATATCGTTACATTGTAATATGCGAGGCGGGTGCTGGAACGTTCCTAACTTAAAGCTATCACGAAAAGTTAGAGTTGTTACATTTACGGTGGTAATAGTATACCTATCCAGGAAAAGATATGCAAAAGAAAATCATCATGGTATACAAAAGCCTCTTTTGTGTCAGAAGTGTCAACGCATGGTGGTAGTTCTTACAATGAATTTTGGTAAAATTAAAGCACAGGCAGTCTTGAAGTTCCGCTTTTTGCAAGGCAAACGAGCCCCGGAAATCCATGGAGAGATGAAGGAAACCTTACTCCACATGGAAACTCAGAGTGTCAAGGTTTCAGACTGGTCATTTCGAGACCATTTATCGACCCCGTTCAAGACGGAAATATCTATATTCACCTCTCTTCGCTTGTGGCGTTCAGGTGTTCTTTGAAACTCAGCGTCATTTGGGCTGCTTTCTCCGGACGATATGTGGCAGTAAATTTATTATGTGATCGATTGACGATGTTTATACATATATGTTTATATATGTGTGTGGTTAGAGCCCCGTCTCGAGGTTGTAAGGTCGATTCCCGGAGCTAGCTATATGCTGTCCCCATGCGCAAAGCACTTTATTTCACGTTGCTCCTGTTAACCTGTTAATTCAGCTGTACAAATGAGATGCGACGTCACTGGTGTCATGAGGTACCAACCTTTGCTTTTCACTTCGGTGGCCTGGAGAGGAGATAGTGGTATGCAAATACAGCTGTTGGTCTTCAAAAAGAAACTTTTTACCATATATGCATCTGTCAGACTTGATGACTGCTATAAAGCAGGAAAGTATACTAATCCTTATATTGATTTAATATTCAATATTTCATATATTCAATAAGACATTCAATACTTCATTTCATTTTACGATTTATATTATATATTCCATAATCTATATCCCACATTAATTTTATAATATAAATAAAACATAAAAAAACAGACACAGTTGGAACTCTTTTAAATAATATATTCCTCTATCATACAAACCCCTTATATATATATATGTGTGTGTGTGTGTGTGTGTGTGTGTGTGTGTGTGTGTGTGTGTGTGTATACATATATACAAAATTAGTAAATATATATAAAAGAACTAAATATAACAAATGCGCTTTTCCAATAAAAATATATATAACAGGAATGATATATAAACATGCCTGCGAAAATTCAGTGCTAATTCTTGTAGCTTTAGAGTATTTTAACTCCAATACTTAGCAAACGTGATGCTTAGAAGAAGAGTCCTTGTTATAAATAATTCCTTTATACATCTGTAATACATTAAAAGCTAACTTGAATATTGCTTGTTTGCAATGTTACCCATGCCAAACTGGCATATAATGGAAAAATGTTATGAATTAAGTACCTCTTGAAATGCGAATACAGACGGAACACGTATGGAATGACAAGATTCATGTCAATAGGACAAGTGGATGTTGAGATATTAGGGGTTTCAAAGGCACAAATTCCCAAAACGGTACATAATGGGAAAACATTCCGAAAATAACTTAACCATGAAAGGGATGAAACTCTTAACTTTCGTATTAACAAAGTGACTTAACGAAAAAATATGATTTGCTTTTTACACCAAATGTTTCTATTTTGGCTTTTGTTAAACACAATATTTTAATCATTTAGAAATATTCTTAAGCGAATGTGATTTCAAAGATATAAGTTGTTCGTACACGAAGTATTTATATTTTAGCTTTCTTTAAACAGACAATATTTTAATGTTTTTTAAAATTACTTTCAAGTGTATTTATTGGAATATTTAAAATATGTTTTAAAGTGAAAATGACTTTAAAAATACGGTAAATGTTTCGGAAAAGACCCGTTCGTAACCTCGGTGTGAAATAGTTTTTTTTTCTATAGTCTTTTTCGAGTGCTTTCAACTTATCTCACCTCCAAAGATTTAGCTGCTATTTCTAACACTCCCTGCTACCATGTAACTGCTATTTGCGATAAACGATCCGAAATACCTATTACGTATTAACAGGGTTTGCAAGGAATAGCTGCCAAATCTTTCCTTTTCTGGCGAAAGGAGTCGTTTACGCATGATTTCGATTTCCCATTCGTTGAAAGCATGCAA
>NC_068995.1:37815304-37820701 GCF_001194135.2 Octopus bimaculoides | reverse complement strand
CATACATACATACACACATACACACATACATACATGCATGCATACATACATGCATACATACATACATACATACATACATACATACATACATACACATTGGTAAACTGAATATGTGCTTCCACAATATTTCATTAACGCGCTATATAGAACGATTTGATACTCTGTCACCTGGATAAATATTAGATGCATCCAAAATAGCTACTAGATATATAAATTTGTTATTTCTAAACGTTTTAGATTCATTTATGCTCATCCGGTGAGACACGAGAAACCGGTTTATTAACAACATTCTCTCAGGCATTTCTTAAGAGTTTGAGGTCTTCATGGATTAATAGACAATCAATGGTATGGTTCCTACTAGATTTGCCACTGAGTTACCCTATTATTATATTTAGTTACAATTCCTCCTAATCCGCTCGTCGTTGCAATAAATTAGAAAATAGAAAAAGCTGAAAATTGTTCACACACAACCATTCCAAACTTGGATTAGCTTACTTTTCTTTACATGTAACACCTTACCTCTTCTATCTATTTAGGCATAAAATCCACCGTCTCCGAATACCGGCGAAAGAACTATACATAAAACGCCTATATCTACCAGAAATTCAATACACGCGTCCAGTATACCCTATCTGTTTATGACATAATTCTTCCTTCGTTTCATTGAGTTTCTGCCACCAAAATGCGCACTAAAACTCCGACAACGCAAGTTTTATGCTTACCAATAAAGACATGTCGCACCATTCTCACCAGGCTGAACGTCAGTGACGATGGTTCCATAAATCTCGCCAGCATGTTCGTTTATCTACATTTTGTTAAAAATCTATAGTGCACGGGTAACATCCTTTTGATCTGTATTGATAGAGTAATTTATAATATCTGGCTAGTTGCTCTATACAATTAAATCAATAATAAATTTCTCTATTTAATGTCTACTTATATTTCCAGCATCTGCATCGTGTGGTATGGATCGATCGTTATGAGTTGGCTTTGTCCCCAGTCTCTGGTTACCGATTGTTTTATGGAAGGTATTTAGCTAAAGAAGACGTAGAAGATATGTTGAATATACAGTTTCTCCGTGGAATGTATATAATCATTAACAGCTGATAAAAATTACATTCCAAAATAAATCAATGCCCTCAAAAAATATGATGCCGACCTAAAAGTGGAGATTCGGTAATGTTGCTTGGCAAGATTGGTAGAAGATGCACACTTTACTACAAACGTTGTGCGTGTTGCTAAGGTTACCCTAAAATAGATGGCTCAGTTAACCACCAAAATTGCACACACTAGGGGCCTAGAACCTGCATATCACATAAGAACAATTTAGTTAGAGTAGGGTGCAACCGTGCAACAAATGAACTTTCACCATTTTGTTTTGTCACACTTGGTGTGGTGGTTGCTTTTTGGTGTGTCTTGTATTGTAAATGACTATCATCGTGTGATCTAGCTGGCTACATGTATGACAAAGGAAGCAAATCTCGAACTTTTAACTTTTAATATATATATATATTTCTGGATATGATTTACTGGCTGTCTTCTAAAGAAAGATGCTGATAATAAAACCGCCGATTCATAGGGGAGAACTGCATTGTGTCTTTAGAAAGGTAAGTGTGCGAAATTATTTTCTTACTCGTAGTTGTCTGTTCGAAAGCCCGAATACGCCGGGTCTTAGAGGTATGTCTTGTGTAAATGCCCAAGGTATTCTGCGCGAATATCAGAGACCGCCTGGTCGGGTTAGGCGCCAAAACGTTTTTATAGTGGGGAAGGGGTCTAATTCAGTGGAATCATACCACTTGTCATTTGCATAATAATTGGCTCATTTGTGAATCTTAATTTAATATGTCGCGGTTCGGGTTTCAATCGCTATAAAATAGAACAAAAAAATTTCCTTTCACAGCCCTACAGCTGCCCCCAGTCTACCACATTCACTACCTTGTTTGGGTCTTATTAAACAAGTGGATTGAACAAAAAATAGTAGAATACCCACCACCGTTATCGGAATTCACACCACGAAACATCCTTATGAGCATACATAAAAGCTACAAAACAGGCAACAGTCGACAAATGATCAGCCTTTGAACAAGAATGCGCATAAATACCGAAGGAAACAATTCTTGGTGCTTGCAGCTCCTTTACTTAGCATTACCAGCATTCTCTGAAGCCAAATGCTCATCAGTTTGGCAGATTCTATTCCACATTGAAAATGTAATGTAGTTTAATAATCACCAAATTTATAATCATTGATTGTGCAAATACATTTTTGAGAAGGACTTCCTCTATATCTATATGCGCGCACGCGCGTGTGTGTAGATTGTCGTTTGGCATGCCACAATTGATTTTGGTAAAAATTATAAAAAACTCGGAATACAGCCGTATCACAGTCAGGTTCCACTTACGAAATTATATCAACAGCAGCAGTATTTGCTTCCTTTGTCTCTTCATGCTCCTCCTCCACCCCCACCTCAGCCTCGCTCCTCATGCTGTTCCTTCTACTCCCTCTTCTCCTCCTCCTCCTCCTCCCCATCACCATCATTGACACAATTCCTCAGCATCCGCTTCTTTGTCTTTGTTGTCATCATCGTGACTGTTGGCATCAATCGTAATTCTGATTTATATACAGAAATTTAATAAGACAGAGACACACCGATTTTTGAAATCAGTCAATATTCGATAAAGTAATTTTATTATGGGAAACACAGACAAATCAATATGTTTTATTTCAAGTTGTGTGTAAATATTTAAATGTCATTGTGCTACAAAATCACAACATTCTACAATAGTTTGTGTTATAATAATATACATGTATTTGACTTCATATATAAAAATAATACTCACTGTATACAGTATAATGAGAGTCATTTAAATATGTGAAAAGTGTGAATAATTATTGCTTTCTGACATCGCAGAATTGTTCTTCATTGTTTCTGATCCCAATTTAATAGGAAGTTGGTTTTAGCCATAGTCAAACACTCCAATTACTCATTTAAATATTTAAATTGTTACGTACGATGGTAAAATTCCTTCTTTCTTAAATGTATTTTATTTGGTGAACATAACGCTGATACATCGATATTCCAGTGTTACTCGTCATTGGATCAGTGGTTTGTTATCTAACAGATTTATTTATTTTAGATAACGTCCTAAGTTTCATGCAATAATCTTTGATGAATACACTTAATAGAAAATGGCCTCACTCGCTTTAAAGTTCGTAAACCTTTAGTTTCAGAACTGATGTTTGCATTGTTACAATCTTACACATTAATCTCAACTTGAAGTCTTCTACTTATCCACTATTTAATAAAAGAATTCTGGACATGTTATCCGGTAACTGTTAATGCTCCAGTCACTCCGTAAATACCAAGAAACCAATTGATAATGTGAGTTAAAGGATTATAAGTATATTTGAGTTAAAGAAATATTTATCAGTATAGCACAAATATAGAATGAGGTTCCACTAGGAGATGTTTCACGGACACAAAAAGTAAAAAATAGAATCCTATGCAAAGTACTAAATGTTTTACTATAAAGAGGTATGAATATTATTTAGTATAATATGGCTTGAATACCTGCTCAGATATCCCCCTTAATATTTGAAATAAAAGTAGTAGCAAACGAATTGAAGAAAATGTTTAGTGTAAATTTTCGACCTAGTCATTACTACTATAAAGAAATTATGGCATAGAAATTCAAAACGGATCCAACACTACAATGCCCCACTAGTCAACCTCACTCTGTCAAAAAAGAAAATAAATGTTCATATATCTTGCTAGATAATAGGAAATAGCAATACAAAATGCCATATGTGCATCACACTAAAGACCAATTACATTCATATGCAGGTGTATACAACATATATTTTTATTTAGGTACAGCATAAAACAGGTGCAACAAACCTTTCTACAAACAGCAATGTGAAGGACAATGGTGTTCATCGCTACTATATTAACCGGAAAATTATAGAATCCACTTTTGCATCACCACTTCAAATGCTTCCTCCTCTTACTAGGGAGATATATAATGCCTACACAATTATCTCTATTCCGAAATAAAGAATTATATGAATAACTAGAAATATATCTGAAGCCAACCGGGTATTGATATTTCAAACATATATTCCACATTTGTGTAACATGTTTTTTTTCTATTAACGTATCAGACTTTGTCTGCTCTTCATTACATTTACTCCTATTTGCACTCCTGTCTTATAAATTCCTAGACTCCATATCCTGTCATGTCCCGAACTTGTATTACTTACTTTGTCTGATACAGTCATATCACAGTCTCACTACATATCGTCAAATTAATACTTCAGTTTTTTTCTATAAACACCAGGGTGTGTGCCATGTAAACACATACATTTAGATTTGTTCCATATTATCATCTTTTTATTGTTCAAATAGAGAAATATTTAGATTTGAATATGGTATCAAGTAATATATTTATTTTACTTCTTTCAGTATCAATCCCGCTTTTATCATACATATATAATTACTTAACTTCACAAGTTTAACACATATACAGATTAGGCCCTATTAGTTTTGTATATAATGTATTTTAACTTTACATTTAACTATATTTTATTTGATTAGTCTTAATAACTATACAACCCTAAGCCCCTATTTTTCACATACATATATGCATACTTCCTATACAAGTGCGTCTCTTTAAAAACCTATTTTTGTGGTTTCTGTGTCCTAAGTAAATCAATTAATCATATATTTGTTTTTCTTATTACTTGCATATGAATAGCACTACAACACTGTATATACTATAAATGACCTATATTTGCAAACAGGTATAACTTTTTATATATTCCAGTGAGAATACCTTTCTCTGAGAACGGTCATAAATGTAAGCCAAAGAAGTACTCTGCCATGTGCACACGTTTGATCGTAAATAAACAGATACGCACAAGTACGCACACACACGCACTTGTACGCTTATATATATTTACGCGTATGTGAATGTACACGTGTTGAAGATTCAAGCATATATCATGTGTGTGTGTATGTGCGTGTGAAAGAGTGAGAGAGTGTGTGTATGTGTGTGCGCGTGTGTGTGTGTTTGTGTGTGTGTGTGTGTGTGTTTACATAGGTAGATATGAATATAAGCATTATATAGGCATACACGTACTTAGGAATGTATAAAAGATTTACTAGGTTCCCTTGTTCATATATGCAAATATATGCATGAGAATATATATATATATATATATATATATATAGGCGCAGGAGTGGCTGTGTGGTAAGTAGCTTGCTTACCAACCACATGGTTCCGGGTTCAGTCCCACTGCGTGGCACCTTGGGCAAGTGTCTTCTACTATAGCCTCGGGCCGACCAAGGCCTTGTGAGTGGATTTGGTAGACGGAAACTGAAAGAAGCCCGTCGTATATAT
>NC_068995.1:37813171-37814586 GCF_001194135.2 Octopus bimaculoides | reverse complement strand
TATATATATACATATATGTATATAAGGTTGGCAAGGAAGTAATTCTAATTTTCGCAAATGGATAGAGTTACAATTTTTTTTTTTTTTTAAGCTTTGTCAATTTTAGTTTACTTTAGAAGCAAACTGCGCCTAATTTTGTTTACAGCTGCTATTTCAGTGTAAATTTTAACATAGGGTGCAAAAACGAACATGTTCGCCATATTTTGCTTTTTTTATTTCTATAAAGGCAAGACTGCTGCTGAGGCTCACAAAGATATATGTGAAGTTTATGATATTGATTGCTTAACAGAATGTACATGTCAAAAATGACTTCAAAAATTCCGTTCTGGAGATTTTTCACTGAAAGTTGAAGAACGCTCTGGACGATCTACAGAAGATGATAATGACCGAATCAAAGCCACAATTGAATCTAATTGTCATATAACTGCACGGGAGATTGTAGAGAGGTTAAATGTACCACATACAACAGTTGAAAAACACTTAAAATGACTTGGACTCATCAAGAAGCTCGATATTTGGGTTCCACATAAAGAGATTCACTCAACACAACGAATCAATATTTGCGATATGCTTCTCAAATGCAATGAAATCGACCTTGTTTTAAGCAAATCATCGCTGGTGATGAGAAATGGGTTGTCTACAATAGCAATAATCGAAGACAATCATGGTCCTCGCGTAATGAACCAGCACAAACCACATCGGAAGTTAAATTGCCTCAACAAAAAGGTAATGTTGTCAATTTGGTGGGATTACAAAAGTGTTGTGTATTTTGAGCTACTTCCAAGGAACCAAACGATCAACTCAGATGTTTACTGTCAACAGCTATTGAAACTAGAGGATGCAATTAAAGGAAAACAACCAGAATTGGCAAATCGTATAGGAATCGTGTTCCACCACATCACTATACCGCACGCGTTTTTGCTAGTAATTGGAGCTTGGTTGGGAAGTGATTAAGTAAATATTAATTTTTCCCACTTATTGTCTACTTATATTTGCAACTCCTTATAGTCCTGACCTTGCACTATTAGATTACAATTTATTTCGAATTTTGCAAAATACTTTGAATGGTAAAACGTTCAATATTTATGATGACCTGAAATCGTTGATACGGACCAGAAGTTCTATGTCACGCGAAGAATTCTTGCAGTTTCTAGGGATGCTAATTTTTGTAGATGTTCTGTCTGCGCTTTTCTATCAATCTCTTTGATAATACAGTTCTATATATAAGAGATGAGGAATTAGGTACATTATTTACATTATTTATATTTGACGGATTTTGTCCTCATCTTGCCTGTTGTTAACACGTTTCGGCTGATATACCCTCCAGCCTTCATCAGGTGTCTTGGGGAAATGTCGAACGTGTTCTCATTCCCAAAGGTATTTTCGATGTTTATTATTATTATTATTATTATTAT
>NC_068995.1:37804714-37813161 GCF_001194135.2 Octopus bimaculoides | reverse complement strand
CGTGTTCTCATTCCCAAAGGTATTTTCGATGTTTATTATTATTATTATTATTATTATTATTATTAGTAGTAGTAGTAGTAGTAGTAGTAGTAGTAGTAGTAGTAGTAGTAGTAGTAGTAGTAGTAGTATTGTTATTATTATTCAAGTCACTGCTTGGAATTGAACTCAGAGTTAGTAGCCCGCGCTCTTAACTACTACGCCATATAATAATAATAATAATAATAATAATAATAATAATAATAATAATAATCAACAACAACCACAAAATCAAAAATTACCTTAGGAATGAGAACTCTCGTTCGAAATTTCCCCAAGACTCCTGATGAAGGCACCAGGTATAAGCCGAAACGTTGTGTTAACAATAAACAAGATGAGGACAAATATCCGTCAAATGTAAATAAAGTACAATCTGTTTGAGTCTTAATAAGTGCTGATAATTCGAAGTGCGCCAGTTATTATTGATATCACGCCTTCTCTCTTCATATACCACAACCTTCGTATTTCCCACTTCAAATCGTCGTAGTTGTTCAGCTTTTTCTATGAGTCTGTTATGTTGATTATCATGCAAAATCTTTCTTTTTTATTCGCCACATCAGTGTCCGGCTTCCGATGTCCGGTCAGGCGATCGAACTGAATCGTTGCATCCCACACGATTTTGCAATCTTCATTTTCGGTGGCTCCTTCGAGGGTTTTCTCAGACCACGTCTTGCCCTTTATAGGCTGTGGTTTTCTTAGTGCTCCCAATGTATCGTTCTCGCAACATTGTCATGTCGTCATTTGTAATCGCGTTGTACGAATTTCGGACATTCGCTAACGACGTGCCATACCGTTTCACCCCTCTCACCACACCTTCCGCGTTTGTAACTCTCGATAGTGTCGTCGATACTGCACTTCATATAGTTCGTAATACTTGTTCTTGTGTCTCTCATATTAGTACTTAGTTCTCTATTTTCAGATCACTATTTCTCATCCATAGCCACCGGTCTTCTGTAGCTGTCTTCGTGTTCGTATCTCATGCAAACTGACTATACATTTTCTCTCCTAGCAAGCTGTTTCTTCTTTGCCTTCTTTTCCTCTCTAAGTCTTCCTTTCTTTACCAAATTATCAACTTTGTTGACGCCGGGCTTATTCATATGTTTCAACGATAGTTCCACGGTTACATACCACCCTTAAGTTGGTTTCCTCTGTTTTGATACAATCCTAACAGCTGATCAAACTTGTCCCATTTTTTTTTTCTGGGCAAGTATAACTTATCGGTGCCTCTCTTAATGTAGAAGTCTTTGTATACCGTCAATATTCTTCTTGACTGCATATCTATGTTCATCAGTTCTTTCGTTTGTGAGTTTATGATTCCAGTTCCATACCTAAATGATGTTATTGCCCATATATTAACTGCTTGGATTTTATTCCATCCGGTCAATTTTGAGCGCAATATCAATCTTAGTTTTCGGATAAGTTCCATCCGGTGAACTTTGAGTGCAACACCAATCTTAGTTTTCGGAAATATTCCACCCCTAAGTTGTTCTTTCATTTCCTTCTCCATGGTTTCGTTGAACTCTTGTATGCCATGGCATTTGTGGCCTTTCTTTTCAATTTGTTTAATCAATTCTCTAGAAGGTAATTCCAGTGATTATACCTTGCCTCCTTTCGTGTACATTATACCACACTTCTTGAGTCCAAGTTACTTTCTAAAATCAACACTAAAGCAAGGACCGTGTTCCACAAAGAACTCATTTGTGCCTTATCCCTTTCATACAAATTCAAATCATCCATGAAGAGGATATGTTTGATTGTTTGATTATTGGTTGATGTCTTACAGAAATGTGTAGTCGTTTAAAATACAGATCTAAAGTCTGGCCATGTGCGATATTTGCAGTAAATGCACGAGCTGAATCTTTAGGGTTGCAAAAAATCAAACCAAGACTTAACTTTCACTGATCTATGCGAATAATGTCTGGATGTTCTGTTATAGTGGGTTATGTTGATTGACAAAACCAAGATGTAAACAACAGCCGTTTCGATTAGCCGTTTCGAATCCTGCTCGAGACGGACACATTTTAACCACTAAATAATCACCCACACTATATACTGACATACACTTTTTCCCATTTATTTTCGCCTTCGTATCTACGATGGAGCCATCAAGTATACGATGAAAATGCAGAGTTACTCGCCGTCGGTGAATTTTTAATAAAAATGCGAAGTTGGTTCGTCAATTCAAAAACCGATATCCACGAAAGAATCATACTTTCTGATTTGTTTAACGCTAAAACCCTTCCAGATGAGGGTCTTTGTAACCCTAAAAAATATCGTAACCACTGGTCCAACCTTCTGGCCGCGAAGAGGGAACAGACAGAGAGATGGACAAACGGACAAGCAGACGGGCATAGCCCCGATTATCGTAAGATATCACTTTGAATTTAACAAATTTTGCATTGCCTTGATAATGTTGTGTTAACATACATTTTCGCTTATTTCAGATTGACTGATATTTCCTGTATCTCTATATGTTGATACAACAGAAACCATCGTCGATATTGCATAGTGGAATCACCAATTAAAGATTTGATTTTCTGCATTCGTATATTTGTTATATCTTTTATCTTTTGTTTCAGTCATTGGATTGCGGCCATGCTAGATTTTAATCAAACAATTTGATCCCAGGACTTATTTTTAAAGCCTATCAGTCTCATTTGCCGAGCTGCTACGTTATGTGGAATAAACGGTTCTCAAACGATGATGGGGGCGACAAACGCACTCACAAGGTCACACACATAGAGACATATAAATATCTAAATATATGACGGGCTTCTTGCAGTATTTATCTACTAAATCCACTCACAAGTTTTTGGTCGGCCCGATGTTAGTGAAGAATACACTTCAGTGGAACTGAACCCAGAGCTATGTGGTTAGAAAGCAAGATTCTTCGTACACAGTCACGCCTATATATACACACGCACACATACACACACACACACACATATATACATATATGTATCAAAGAGATTATGTAAAATGTCATACGGTGTAACACTAAACTCAAAAGACGTTAAAACACTTTTATTTTCTGTGTCACTTATTTCCTTACAATATTAACTGTTCTTCAATGCTCACTTTCATATACCGAATATGAATGTGTTACATGATCGTATATTTCGACGCATCCCCATATGCTTGCATTTCTTGTAATAACACATAACCTTAGATGTATAATTCATAAATGTCGCTGTTTACAGTTGAATCTTTTACGCCACTACCTTCGAAACGAATTACTGACCAAATTACAATTATCAAACTTATTAAAATTTATAATATCATGCTTGAAATTTAAATTAAGCCTTATTTGCGAAAGCAATAACTCTCTTCATTACTACTTTGTTCAAATACACTGTAGCATGGCAATGGCACATTTAATTATTTAATATCAGTTATATATCTATAGTAGCAATCGGGACTGAGTTTTAGAAGTACAAGGCAAATTCTTTAAATATTTTGATTACACCGAAACTCCGTCGTGATCATAGAATGTCTAAGAAAATATATAGGATATATGAAAAATAAAAGATAAAAATTATGATTCGTAAATTAACAGACACATCATAAATATTGTTGGTCTTGTAAGTCATCAAACTCAAATAACAAAACTAAAAACACTATTGAAATTATAACCAATAATACGATGGCAATTTTTAGAAATATGGCATCCAGTCTTTCGTGATCGGAAATGCAGTTTCTCTTTTTCTTACTTTGAAGTTCTTTTTCATGAAGAGTTTGTGATTTTACCGTGGAAATTATTGAAGCATCTGCAACTTTGTTATTTTGAGTTTTGTTTTTATTTTCTTGAGATGATTGATTAACATGCAACTTGCTTATAACCACAGATCCAAGTGTGACGATACCACTTAACATTGACAATAACATTAAATATAAGATAAGCAGTGAAGGATTTTTCGAATTTTTTGGTGTATTCTTATCGATTTGAACAAGATACAAGACGTTTGATAAAAATATTGTTGTTGCTAAAGAGACTTTCTCCCCTGACTCAGGAGGCAGAAGAAAAACAAAAACAGTTAAAATAGTCATCATTACTGTCGGAATCAACATAGCTAGGATTCCTACGGTGAGTTTACGTCGTAACCTCATTCCCACTAATGCATAACTGAATTCTTCGACTTTGCCATTTGCCTCACCAGAGAAATGAATATCCCACTTGTAGTTTTCTGTAAAATTCATATTCCGGTAATAGATTGTTTGTATTCTTGTTTCGTTAGGAGAATGTAAAGGAACACACATTTCTATTCCGCAGTAATGGACATCAAATGGATACGTATAAGCGTTGACTTGGCAATAGGTCTCTATGTACTTAAGAGACCACAAATACACTGTTCCTTCATAGTCAACGTATACTTCGCGATTGATATTCGAATCACCTTGCTCATTCACTGAATTACACATCATCAGAGATGGCGTCCATATAAGATTTTCTGGTATATATATGTGTTCAATGTTGTTATAGTCCAATGGATTCCAGGTCAGATATTCATCAGTCCACCATGCTGAAATCAAATACCGAGCCTTCAGTAAGTTATTTACGAAGTCCAAGTCATACAGTGTGTGAAGAGTCAAGTTAATACTTACATCAATAGTTGTATACAGATTAAAAACAGGTCTTATATCTTTTCTATAATTCAAAAGCAAGGTATTTTTCAATCGCTCTTCATCCTCATGCGTTGGGTTGGAATTTACTATCAATACAATTGAACTCAAGCTAAAAGTCAAATATTTCATGAGCATCATTTTCTGTAATATTTTCAAGTGTTTTATATTGGTATATTCTTGTGCTAATGTTTCCCAGTAAATATTTTTTTTTGTATCAATTTTGTAATCGTTGTGCTGAACTAAATAACTGTTGTACAGTTTAGCATTGCTAAACGAAATAAGATATATAGAGTTTTCGAGAGAACACTACAGATTTATAGAATGCATTTAATACACAAATCTCACTTTAAATGCACTATGTAAGCAACGAGTTATCCCACAATGCAGCACTTATTTTTAAATGTGTTTTGATATATACAATATTTCATGAAGATGCTTTTTTTTTCGGGTTAAATTGGTTATTAAAATGAGAATATTATTTTTCCACTTGATTAGACAAGGATATTTAATCATTTAATTGCGTTAGAAGTATCTATGCAAGTCAGCTTTAATACTTATACGACTGCGATTCCAAATAGATATCCGTTCACGTAGCAATGTTTATAAATGGAAAAATTGAAGTAATTATTTGGTGCCAAATATGTACGAAGTAACAAGGTGACTCGGCAATCTGAAAGAAATAAAAGTAGGTAGATAACCATACAATTCAATGCTTGAAAATGCAATGTCATTTACTAACGTTTCAGCTACATATACAAAGCAATAAAAGTACTCACAGCAATATATGCAAAGGAACAGCAGCTTAAATTTCGTTGAACATTTTCATACCATTGAAAAAATTATCATCTTCAAGTACCAATTTTATACTACTGATTACCGTGTGAAGCAAAATTTTCTAACGCTTGTTTTAGATTAACGGCTGGCCTCAATTCTGTTTCCAAAATGACTTCCGTTTTTCTGTATCACATTAACCATTTCAGGATACCTTCGCTTTACCTGAAAAACCATAAATATACGGTATCTGACAATAAAATTTTGCTTAATTGTAATGTTTGTACAAATTTATGCTTTTCATAGAAAAGATGTTACAGTAATTTAAATTGTGGTTAACTACTTAAGCTAAAAATTTGCTCTCATAACTTTTCCTAGCGTTCACTCTCTGGACAATTTCGGTTATGTTCCAACAATTATCAGTCATATTATTTATATCCCATCTACCATGATACTGTTCCTCCATGACTTTCAAGTATTGGTAGATTCTTTCACCTTGCTCATTGCTGACCTTACCGAAGTTTCTGGGAAGTGAGCAAGATGGGTATGCAGAAAATGCAAACTTCGTGCTCAAGCAATAACTGAGTGTTTTGTAGCTTTCTGGTGGTATCTGAGCAATTTCGTTGTAATTCTTTGCTTGGCTTGTGTATTTCCAAGAAAATTATTAACAAAGTCTTTGAATGTTGGTCTTTTCGAATTCTGACATTGTCTCAATAAAATGTTCGTCTTTGATGAGCTGTCGAATCTATTGACCATCAATCAAAATGACCTTGCTCTTTTTTTTTTTTCAATTGACAGGCCAGGATATGACAAAGTGAATATTCGAAACACTCGCCTTCAGTTGGAAATATTTTAATGAACTGCTTTATGAAGTCCAGTTTCATGTTCAGAGGTAGGAATATAATTTTCTTTATATCAATGTGTCATTTGTAGAATGTGCAGATCACCAGGTTTGAGGTTAGATCTTGGAGGCCAATTCCTCTGCACCCAATGATTTTACCGATCTCTTCTGTCACACATGGATAGAAAGTAAGGATACTTGATGTATCAGTGTTGCTGACCCAGTAGGCAACATAGCATTTTAAGGTCAGCACAGATGATCCAATTGTGCTTGTGGTAATGCAACAAGTCAATAGCTCTACTCTATTTATGTCACCATACATTCACGAAAGCAAATTGACTGCTCCATTGGAACCCTATCATATAAATTGTCATTGTGAGGAGGAAACACTTTAATCTTCGATTTCAGATATCGAAGATCAGTCGCCATTTAGTTGAGTAGTAGATTGGAATTCCTATTTTCTCCAGTAAATTTTGCATGTTATGGCAGCACACAAAGCCACAGTCACTATGAACCTACTGCAGAAAGTCACTTTTTTCTAAATCGAAACTAGGATAACTCCACTCATTTTCTCAAGGAAATATTTTTCGTTCAATCTTGATACTAGGATGGTATATTCTCACATTGTGTAAATCAAGTACTGTTAACAATGGCGTAGAGAGTATAAATATTGAATATTTAATGGTGATGCCAATATACAAGATCGGTCATGCCCTTTATTTTCTTAGTGAATATTTTCTTGAGTGACTCAATTATCGTAATGTTTTGTTTGGTGTGTGTGGGTGGTGGGGGGGAACAGAGGCGATGGTCTGATGTCATCTTTCTGTTTGGTCCGGAATGTTCAGAGTATCCAGGAGTTCTTCCTGCAAGCTATATCACAATATGGACAAAAGTAAAGCCAGTAAGTTTGTACCCACGTGTGTGTTTTGAAGACTAGCTCCACATTTCCTACATTCAAATGAATAATCTGAGAAGAATCTATGCAATATGTAAATGGATAAACAAGATTCAAATTACGCGTAGCCGAAAGACCGATTTATCCTTCTTAGATATCAGAATTCAACTGAACTGCTGAATTGCAAATATATGGAACAATTTCTTTTGGCGACTTCTAGAACACAACCTTCTCCGGATTCAGTAGCTGTATTGCAGATATTAGATTTTGTCTGTTGATTCTACACCATATAGCTTTCAGATTCTACGGTCAAAGGGGACATAACTCTAATATGTTTTTGTTTCTCTTTTTGTTTCTGTTTCGGCTTTTTTCAACATTCCAACTTCTGGTATTTTCTCGTGATTTCTCTTGTTCTATTGTTCTGACTTGCAACTTGTATAGGTCATGTGCCCAGAGGCAGCAGGTTACTTGGGAAAACTAGGCGTGTTTTAAAACCTGCCAGGATAATATTTTCAATATATGAAACTTTTAGTACCTCAAGACTATATATAGAGTAAATAAAACAGTAACTAACATTCACCACATGGAGTACATTTTCTCTTGATCTTACCTTAACGGAAAACTAAATTATATAAAACAGGAGGAAAGAAAGAAAGATAGATAGATAGATAGATAGATAGATAGATAGATAGATAGATAGATAGATGGATGGATAGATAGAGAGATGGATGGATGGATGGATAGATAGATAGATAGATAGATAGATAGATAGATAGATAGATAGATAGATAGACAGACAGACAGACAGACACATACATAAATACATAAATACATACATACATACATACATACTTACATACATACATACATACATACATACATACATACATATTCTATAGCGTTACCCGTGACACAGAAACAAATTTCACCTTATACATATGCAATACATGCATATTATTTATCCAGATTTTATATCAGTATGAACTAAATTTACTATATTGTAAAAGCTATCTGATTTATAATTGACAAAACGTGTATTTCCCGTCATGCTCTGGATATTGGAGACATCAAACAACCAACAAATTTATTGGCAGCTATTAACCATATACTGGCGCTAGTGTGTGTGTGTGTGTGTGTGTGTGTGTGTGTGTGTGTATTTATATGGATTTAAATATATATGTATGTATATAAATATATAGATATATATCTATATACACACATATGTGTGTGTATGCTTGTCTCTCGCTATATATGTATATATGTCTGTATATATATAAAAGG
>NC_068995.1:37802613-37803722 GCF_001194135.2 Octopus bimaculoides | reverse complement strand
CAACCATAACTTTTACCAAATTTGATGTATTTTATTCAAACTTGATGCCAACATTACATAGGTCTCCTGGGATCTTTGAATGCTTTAAGTTCTCCAAAAACGGAAAACAAAAATTGAGGAGTGGAAAAAAATCGATAAACCGATTCCTTATGGGATTTCGCAATCAAGTTGTCTCCAATTCATTTTCAGCTAGACGTTTACCAATTTCAACGGATTTCACACAAATTTGACGGATCGTAAATTTGTGACGTGCGAGATACAGTTAGCTAAGTAGCATAGACAGGGGCCCGGGTACTGGAAGATGAAAAAGTCTATTTTGACTAGTAAAGTCTTCCGTACTCGGGTTAGGGAATTAGTTCAGAGGGCATCGTGAACAGATGGTGGTGCGTCATCAAACGAGCCATTCGTTTAGAGTCTCTTAGATTTAGCAAAGAGCTAAGTTTGGAGGAGTCTAGAATAGAAGTGCAGTTAACTAAGGCCATAGCATCAGGCTCTGCATCCAGAGTATTGGCGGCGAGAACGGTATTATTCCGTCACCCACAAGCCAAACACAAAGGCTGTAGAGTCAAGACAGAGACGGTATTAGCGTTGCTGGATGGGCCCGTCGTGTGGAGAGGCGGAGGGGCATAGAAACCTCTGCACTGTCTTTAAGTGACGAACAGGGGCACTTGATCGAAAGACAGGAGATGCAGAAGGCCTTTCATCAGCATTTCTCACAGTTGTTTGGGTAGAGCGAAGCGATGGACCATGGGGAGCCCTTAAGTGATAATAATGTTCTCTCCAATAATATAATAGTAACTGGTAGCTATTTATAGTGATTAAAAACTCGAACTGAGCTCATTTTTGTAGGAGTGCTTGCGACGATGACTCTATTTATTAAATGAGATATTCCACAAGAATTTGTTTCCACTTTTTATCTATATTTATATCAAAAAGTAATTCTTTACAATATGTTTCGAATTCTCACACAAAGCAAATGCAATTTCATTACGTTACAGACAAAAACGATCTTGCCTTTATTTAATCTTTACAAAAGCAAAACAAAGAGCCTTCTAACTCTCTCTCTCTCTCTCTCTCTCTCTCTCTCTCTCTCTCTCTCTCTCTCTCTC
>NC_068995.1:37795586-37802465 GCF_001194135.2 Octopus bimaculoides | reverse complement strand
ACACACACACACACACACACACACACAAATATGCATGTATAAAACTAGAGAAGACAAAAGGGAAGATCCACATACGAGGTGGAATCAAAAAGTTCCTGCACTAGTTCTGTAGAGTACCAGGTAATAGCAGCACACGGTTGCGTGCACAGTGAAAGCTGGCAGTAACGTTAATGAGGCAGCCTGGCGAGTTACATTGTAGTGTTCACTTCGAAAGTTGCGGAATTTGTGGGGGGGGGGGGTTATCACATGCATGCTGTAGTGTACGACTTTGTTATGGACGAAAACAAAGAGGCAACGTGAATTTTTGTGTTAAACTTAGGAAGTCTGCTACAGAGACATTCAGTATGCTTCGGCATGCTTACGGCGACAAAGCAATGGGTCGTACGCAATGTCTCCTTTGGCATGGGCACTTCAAAAGCAGACTATCCCTGGAAGGCGATGAGCGATCTGGAAAACTTGCTACGAGCGTCACCTACAGAAATGTAGCATTGTGCATCGAGAATTCACCCCCATCCCGAGTCAGACCGTTAATCGAGGGTTCTATTGCGATGTTTAGAGAGTTTGAGGGAGGACATTCGGTGAAAGCGACCGGATCTGTGGAGCGCTAAGAATTAGAAACTTCACGAGGACAATGCACCCTGTTACCGAGCTCTCCACACTCGTGAGTTTCCCGCCAAAGAACAACATGGCAACGCTTCTCTATCAGTCCTATTTGCCAGATATAGCACCTGCAGACATCCATCTTTCCTCAAATGAAAATGCAACTCAAAAGTCGCCGTTTTAACCTCGTTGTCGAAATCAAGAGCGAATCGCAGAAGGTGCTGCACTCGCTTACGCAAAACGACTTCCACGCCGGATTGCAAAAGTGATAGGAACGCTGGGACCGGTGTATTACTTCGCAAGGTGACTATTTCGAAGATTATGTCAACACTTAGGTAAATGACTTATTTTTTGTTAAGCGTAAGTTGTCCGGGACGCTTTTAATACCACCTCGTAAACATAAATTTTATTCAAGCTGAATTCATGAACATTTTTTGTCGGCTCATTTAAGCAAAACACATATTTCTTATAAGTGTATGAATAATATACCGGTACAATAAATTTGGAATTATAAACATGGGAGCTTTCAGGAAATATACAATTCCTCCACATTCTTAAACAAATGATCATCTAGATACATACATGCAAAATATGTTTGTATGACCAATATATACGCGTGTGTGTGTTCGTGCCTTTGGACGATTGCGTGTATGTGTGTGTGCGTATGTTTATTACGTGTGCGCGCATGTTCTTATAAAGACGTGCTTACGTATATAATTCAGATCCTATTTTGTATATTTTACTTACTTAATCAATGCACATGATGATAATTCTCTATAGTATATATTGAGAAACAGCTTAGGAAATATTATCAATGTTAGATAAATAGGAATTACTATGCAAGTTGGTAGCTGGATGAAATGGAATTACGAAAAAGTTATGAACCATATTCTTTTATCTGTAATCCAAATCAAACACAACTGTATATTCATCTTCTATATTTTTGTGTAAATATATCCTCTTAAGTAAACCTAGTCTTACTCAAGGGAAGGCGCGTTATAGACGCAAAAAAAAATCATGGAAAAGGAAAGAAGGAAATAAAGAATTAATTTAGGAAAATGAATGAAAAAGGATGGAAATGATTTTGAAAATCTTCAAAAGATTGTAAAATAACAGACTAGAAAATAACAAAGTGATATTGTGCTCAGGTCATTATATATGCAATGACTGAAATATTAGCCATGATTCTATGTCCGGTCCTTCTGAAGAAGAAGAAGAAGAAGAAGAAGAAGAAGAAGAAGAAGAAGAAGAAGAAGAAGAAGAAGAAGAAGAAGAAGAAGAAGAAGAAGAAGAAGAAGAAGAAGAAGAATCCCTACAACGAATTTCAGGAGATATGATAAAAGAGATAAGAGTTGTTGCACTTGGAGGATAAAATTAACTGTACATATGTATCTCTTTTTGTGTTAATAAACTATCAGTTATATATTTATATATTGTGAGTTTGGAGGGATACATTAGCTGGGCAGATATCGTGGCCGCTCTGTGTTGTGTTTAAGGTTCTGGTTAACTGCATTGATTAGTATTTAATGTCTATGACTACTATGAGTTGTCACTGAAGCTGTTAATTCCTCCGATGGGTAATTCCGTGTTCGCTTCTCTGGAAACATTATGGAAGCGAGACTAGCTGGTGAGCAGGTGGACATACCTTGAAAGAAGCGGCATATACAATTGTGCTTGCTTGTATGTGCATCTGCACATACTCCGTGCAGTAGAAACACGTGTAGGTCCTAATAACCATAAAAATGTCCTGTATGAAGTTGTAAAATAAATTTTGAGGATGAACAATTCTCCATATTCTTGCATGCATACATATCTGCATGTATATGTGCATACATAAATATGTGCATACATAAATATATATGTATGTCTCTACCTACACTCGCATACATATGCATACATATCCTAAGTTGTGCTAAAGACTAAGATTATGTTATTCGATGAAATGAAATAAGCGTACAAAATGCCTATAGCTATCAAGTGACTTCTAAAAATTAAACTTAATCCACTCAGTATTTTATAGATTATTAATCTTAATTAACTTAAAATTCGAATTTTGTGCACTTCAATTCTGTTCCATACGTGACCTTTTAAACAATGACTTTTTTCTTGTCATTAGAGTATGATTTTAATTAATTAAATATCTCTTCTCTCATTTCATCGAATATGATTACTTTCAGGTCACTCTTAATATTTCTAATTTCGATGTGTTCTGTGCTGTTTTTCGGTTTGCTTCTCACATATTAAAATAGCAGTTTCTTTGTTATTCTTCTTCAAAACTCAATTTAGCTCGTTTATAAATACATAACAAAAACGTGATTTTTTCATAATTTAACCAAAATCTGAATCATAACGCAGTTGTCCAGATTGAAGTCAACTGCATAATATTTCAGCAGTTCGCAATATTTTCAGCGATAAACTTATTATATAAGAGCAAAATAATAAGAACATAATGTTTAATGAATACCGATATCGACAAGGACATTACAAAAAGACGTAGAGAAGTAGATAAACATTTCTTTGACAGCTCATTAACTTGTCAGATGAAGAATGCTTCATTCAAATATACCATTAGTCGTTTGCAGAGCATTAAGGCAAATATATATTTATACAATATAAACAGCTCATAAAATAATTCGATACAAATGTTCACATATTTTACGCTGTTGGAGTCTATGAAATGAATGAGGAATATGATACTGTTAATGGAATTCACAGCAAGTATAGAAGAAACATTTAGTTACAGATATTACCTTGAAGGAAAGGCAAGAAATTTATTTGAATAGGGCGTGAGAAAATCAGGTAGGGTCCTAGAAACAGAAAGGAATAGCCGGAGCTAAGGAGTCAAATATAATCAATTAGTTGGCAAGAAACTGAAGACTAGAGAAAGGAGAGCTAACAAAAATGAAAGTATACAAATAACTAGAAATTTACTTACTAAATATATTCTTTGCATTAAAAATAGAAAGGTGTCAATTAACAAATTCCGTTTGGAAATACTGTGTTTAAAAAAAATACAAAGAACAGCATTATATATATGTATGTATGTGTGTGTATGCGCGCGCGCGTGGGGGGTATGTGTGTGTGCGTTTCGGTATGCTTACCTGTTGCCTGTCTATCCACTCCTTTACTTGTATCAGCCATTGGACCACAAATATTTTACGGAGAGCCTTTATACCTGTCAAACGGTAGCGAGTTGGAAACCATAGATACAAAAATATAAACTCACACACTAAGAAAACACATATAGAAGAATTCTGTCCAAGGTGCCGCGCATCAGGAAAATGAATTTTTTCACTGTAGCCAAGCCTGCGCCAAAATATAATTTAAATGCAGCCACAGACAGATACTCACCCACGGTCTTCAGGTTACATGTATAGTTCAGGTATATATATATATATATTAATTATTTTAAGTATGCAAGTAAAAAAATACAGCAATTCTAGCATTTAATACAGGTTGTACAGTGACATCCAACAATATTTACTGAACTACCACTACATGAATGTATCTTTAATGAGTCGCTGTAATTTCTGCCGATTAATAAACATATGTGTGTGTGTTCTTTTATTATTTTATTTGTTCCACTCATTTAACTGCGACCATACTGGAGCACCGCCTTTAATCGAGCAAATCGAACCCAGGACTTACTTTTTGTAAGCGTAGTACTTATTCTATCGGCCACTTTTGTCAAACTACTAAGTTACGGGGATGTAAACACACCACATCTAAAGAGTAAGTCCTGAAGTCGATTTGCTTGACTAAAGGCAGTGCTCCAGCTTAACCGCAGTCAAATGGCTGAAACTAATTAAAGAATAAAAGAATAAAGGTATATATGTCATATATATATACGCACATCATCTGATATATACATATATATATATATATATATATATATATATATATATGTACATCCCGTGCACATCCTTTGACAACTCACGGATGGTGCTTCGATGATCTCCCCTCACAGCTCCACGTACATCAGTGATACTTTTCTAAGGTCTGACGGTTGCGGGTCTCCTAGAACGCTTGTTAATATCGACATTTTTCGGCCATCTTCGAAACGTCTGAACCACTCATACACTTATGTTCGGCTCATAAACTTCTCTCCATACGACTTCTGCAACTTTGCGTAGCCTATGAGGAGGTATCGCCATGAGAACTTTCTCTGTCATGGTCAGTGCGACAATCACACGCTACACACTTTCCTTCCAAGCAGTGTTGTAAATAGCGGAAGCGAGCTAGAACGATAAACCTTGATGTTCATTCACAGCAGAGTTTAATGTCAACGCGTGGCAAACTGCTTCAGTCAAGCTGTTTCTTGAAAACATCTAGTCTCATTCCATGGATGTTTTGGTAAGGAATTACATAGCTATGGCCCTCGAATCCCAAGCTACTGCAGTACATGGTCTTAGCCTTAGATGAGACAGTTGGGTGTTTTTGAACAGTGCTGTGACGTCCATTTTGAGGTCTGGTATAACTCTCAATTCCAAAGTTTGGTGCCAGCTCCGCCAATATCTCCCACACATATATCACTGCATAGCTCACCGTCTTCGCTCCAGAGAGTAGAATCGTGTTTCATTTAGACTCTTCCAGTAGCTCAGCTATTCCATTAATGCAATCTTCCTTGTGTAGCATCGCTGAACCGCCACAAGTTCTGCTATTACAGTGTTAGGTGACCACAGTTGAGAGCAGTAGTCCAGACGGCTGAGAACAAATTCCTTCCATAGGAACAGCATATTTTCCTGGTCTCTTGTTTTGAAGGTTCTCAGAATCCATTCGACCATTTTCCTGCACACTGCCACCATCTTGGTGACATGCATGGGAAACGAGGCATTGTTGCTCATATCAATCCCAAGATCACCCGCCCAATGTGATTTTAGGATTGCCACTCTTTTGGTCCAAATTATTGTTGTTGTGACTTTTTAGCACCAATTAGCTGGTAGCGGAATGCTTGGAATTTGCCTACATAAATTGCATGTTGTTGTCCTCAGCCTATTTATATGTAGCATCTAGGTCTTTGTGTAGGGGATTGGCATCAGAATGTTCCTTGACTGCTTGTACTAAATTTGTGTCATCGGCATAGCTACTAAGTGAGGCTGTCTGTGTAAGTGATGGCATGTCTGAAAGTGCCACCATGAACAGCAGTGGCCCCAATACAGTTCCCAGAGGCACTCCACTTTCTATTAATGTCTCCGTGGAGAGGGCTTCGTTGGCCGCTACAGCCTGCCTTCAGTCTCTCAACAAGTTATGCAACCACTCTCCGATTTTCCTAGTTATACCGAGTCTCTGTAGGTTGTGACATGTCATCCCATGATCAACCTTATCAAAAGCCTTTGCAAAGCCGAGATTATCGCATCTGCAACTGAGTGATGAATTAATTGTTTCAACATCCAGTCATAGTGTTGCAAAACCTGTGTAAGGCAGCTTCTGCCTCGGCAAAAGTCATGCTGGGTGTCAGTAAGCACATCATTATTTTGCAAGAACGCAGTTAGTTTCTTCCTGACAATGCGCTTCATTACTTTGCTGACATGGGAAGTTAGAGAGAGAAGTCTATAATTCGGAGCGTCTTCTCTGCTACTTCCCTTATTGATATCACATCAGTTTCCTCTGTTAATGCTCTCAATAATTGCCATTTTGCTGTGTAGATCTGTGGAGCCAAAGAACTCATCAAGCATAGCTAATTTCAAGTGTTCCAGGGAAGTGGTGAAAGCACTCGTGTATTACATATTCAGTATGTTACTGATTTTCTGGGGGTCTGCAGTCGGTGAGCCTTTTTCTTCAAGTAGTGGCCCTATTTTGTACCGTATTGAAGCAGATACTTTTGCATATCTATAGAAGGTTTAGGGTTTGTTTTAATCAGGGCGCAAGATGCACTCCTTACTCTTCAGTACACGCATAGTCAAGACATATAAAAATAAATAAAAATCAACATACCAGACACCCCATTTATCCAGCATAGTACATAGAAATTGTTTATACCTCTATATTTATGTAAGAGTCGGGCTTTTCAATTTGCATATCGGTACACGTGTTTGTTCAGAATAAAATTCAGCACTGAATATATTCTGGTTAAATTTACAATTTAAATATAGGATAAAATTTTTATAAGAATTGATCAAGTAGTTAGCGTGAAGAAAACCCGATAAGGGAAAAATTTATTAATTATAAATATATTAATTTTAAAATATATTTATAGGGAATAATTAATATTTTTTTCCCTTATGAGGTCTTTTTCACGCTAACTACATGATAAATTCTTATAAAGATTTTATCCTATAT
>NC_068995.1:37794710-37795454 GCF_001194135.2 Octopus bimaculoides | reverse complement strand
ATATAAAGCTAGTAAGTAACAAGGATATCAGAATTTTAATCGAACAAATCGACACCGGCTATTGATTCCTTATGCCTGGTACTTTTTTCTTTGACCTTGTTTTACTGAATCGTTAAGGTACGTGTATGTAAACACACCAATACCGCTTATCAAGCGGAGGTGGGGAACAAACAGAGGCACAAAGGCAGACTATTAAACACTTTCGGTATGCAAATCAGGGACTCCTTCATAGAATAAATGCTCCATTTGTTGAGTATATAAAGAGTTTGACTGGTTCTTTATCTCCAAACTGTCAGAATGATGTATGCGCCTCTGATGAGAATCCAATACGGTTCGAAAATCGATTAAGGTCGTTCATTATGTTTTTTTTATTTTTGTGGAGAAATGGCTAAAATTTGCCCTAGTTATAATTATACCATATGTTACATATATATTATATCATACCTTGATCCTGTGTGGACTAAAATCCCCGTTCACAGGCTGCTGGTATTTATAGAGTATTAAACATTTTCGGTATGCAAATTAGAGTTTCCTTCACGGACTAAGTGCTGCATTTGCTAAGTATATAAACATTTTGGCTATTAGATTATGCGAAGACTGTCAGAATGATGGAGACCTCTCCGAAGAGAACCCAATAAAATTCGAAAATCGATCGAGGCTATTCATCATTTTTTTTCAGTCCTCCAAGAAATTGCTAAAATTTGCTCTGTTTATAACTGGACCATATGCTATATATATATATAT
>NC_068995.1:37791637-37793820 GCF_001194135.2 Octopus bimaculoides | reverse complement strand
ATTATGATTGACCGTTGACTGAACACTATTCAATTTTTTTCTCCGTGTTTTTCTCCTTGTCTCCGTATTCTTTCTGTTGAAGAGCGTAGCTCGAAACGTCAAAGACTTTCCGTATTCCCGAGCGTCATACTAATATATACTTTTGTTATTTACACCACCTGTCCTCGTCTGTTGTTATTATTTGTATATTCTCCCATATATATATATATATATATATATATATATATAAATGAAACATTCAAACACTGAGATTTGAAGTTAGATGTCACTACTGTTCATATCATCTGTGGATAAATTCTAAATTTGATGATATCACCAGTAGTGGCATGGGTGGAACGCAGTTATAATAGCTTTAAACAACTATGAATTATAAATTTGCACGAAGCGTAATGATGCTTAATAACTATCTACCTGCTAGAAATAAGAGCTAAGTCTTAAATTAATCCACCTTAGCGCACCAATATCACAGAGAAAAACAGTATGCGAGGAAAACAGAAAGAATTATAACATTTAACAGCACAAATAAAACTATTATGCAATTGAGGATATCCACAGACCAGGTTTCGGCTTTTGGGTATTTAACTCTGAGCCTCGTCAGTGTGGACTGTGCAGCCGGGTCATGCAAGTCATGCACTACATGTCCGTTTATCTTTTGCATGACTCAAAAATTAATGTAAGAAGGTAATGTATTTATAACCACATGGGAAAGTTGTCCAAATCATTGGAAACTGAGCTAAAATAGTTACTTCAAAGGAAACCCGTCCAGATTTGTTGCTTTGTTGTATGTACATGCTCTATTCTGCTTCCTCTAGGCATGCTTAAAGAAACGCGTATGAAATATATTGTCCTCCCGTTCCTATCTTTCAATAACTATCATTTCTATCCTGCCTATCTGCAAAATCAACGCCTGTATGATTCTTTAATTCGATAAAATAACTACGGAAGGTATGCTTTGAGAAAAATTAATGTTACAGTTTTGGCTTCTCCCTTCCCTTTCTATCAGTTATTTGACAGCAATACGTTGTAATTGATGTCGATAATGCGACAGGCTAAATGGTTGAATGGGTTTTTACGTCGTAAATATTCTGACCAAAACATATCAACAAGCCCATAATCCTTAATTAATCAGCTCAAATGTTACTGTGTCTTTCGAATTTCTATTTTGCTCTGTCGTAAGTTTCGTAATTATTATCATTAACCAACCACTGTATTGAACAAATTTTCAAAAATTCTGAAATCAAAAATATAATATAGCTTTCGTCGCTTTACTAAAATTATCTTTGCGCTTTGTTGAAAACGATTTCCTATTCACACGCACACTCACACACACACGTGCTCTATTACTTTCATACTATCTTTAGGATTTTTGAAATATTTGTCCAAATGCCTGAAATGCATGTTATGGAAGAAATGTTGAAAAATAGCTTCTCAAAAATAGAATTTGAAAGGAAACAATTAATTATAAATGTTGGTTGATCAACACTGAAACTACATGATTCGCGAAGCTACAGCAAGAACTTCATTTCAAGTTCATTTGTATGAAAAGAAAAGGTTAACTGGTTGTGGCACGCTTAATATGTTATTCTGATGGCCATACGTGTTGCTTTGTTAAAAAAAAAACTCTTTGGAATTATAAAGATTATGATGTTTTATATATGGCTATGTTAAAACATGAACGTTCTCAAAAGCATACATCTTGAGACATTCGGGAATGTTTGCATAGACTTACAGTTAGATGCGTGTAAAAAAAAACGGAGCATACGTTAGACGAAGCAGATCCATTCTGCAACGATTGATTGATGTAGTTATTTTTTTAGGTCGTCAGGAATTATCATTTCGAGGTCATTTTGAATCTGAAAAATCTAATAATCGTGGAAATTATAAAGAATTCATATTTAATCAGTAAATATGACGAAAAATTGGCAAGCTATCTCGATATAACTTCTATCTTTTCCGGTCTATCACTCAAGCAGCCTGTTCTGATACTTACCGGACTCAGAACATTGACAGACAATGACGCTCGCACACAGCTACATTGAAACATGCACATGTGTTCTCTTAGATAATTCCAAAGTAATTCGGCTCAGCCAATAAGTATTATTGCATGACCAACCTCAGATATCACTGCGCGCCAATGATATGTATGTATATATATATATATATATATATATATATATATATAT
>NC_068995.1:37790936-37791561 GCF_001194135.2 Octopus bimaculoides | reverse complement strand
TATATATATATATATATATGTGCTTACCGGAAATGTTTTGAATGTGCAAATGAAGCTCCTATTCCATTATACCAGTCAGAGAGTAATAATGCTGATTGGTGAACCAGTTTGCTGGGGTTGCATTGAGCTGTACAGACAAATATAGAAATTAACGTTATATTCCACGAACAAATGAATCCATGAAGATGATTTACCCTATGGCCGCGGATATTATGCACCACACAGTAATCATCTCAGGAATACGTACTATGATCTTAAGAAGCCCGCGTAACGATGCATTAAAATGTTTATAAATTCCATCCAAGGATAATTTATGTTACGAAGTTTTGGTGAATACTATATACATCAAAAGTACTCTTGAAAGCTGTCCAATGAACGAGAACGTGGAACTCTGAGTAACAGTTCTGTGAATATTTTGCAGCTTTTATAATAAAGCATATTACTCTATCCTTGGTATTCGCGTACTTTTTCTTCTACCTTGTTTTGCACGTATGTAGCTCATAGATATCATCCCATACGTAATGGATCCTGCTTTAAATTATCGTACTCAACTACGATCAATCTAGGATCTATAATTGCAGCCAATAATAGATTAAAATGTAGGCATAATGGTTTATATATATAT
>NC_068995.1:37790195-37790926 GCF_001194135.2 Octopus bimaculoides | reverse complement strand
GTGTGTGTGTGTGTGTGTATGTATGTAATGGCGCGCAGTGATCTCTGAGGTTGGTCATGCAATAATACTTATTGGTTGAGCCTAATCACTTTGGAATTAACTCGACCATACCGACCTATATTTTCTCGAAACGGTGGTTAGAATTTGTATCTGCTGAAGATTCTTCTGATAATGATTTTATACCAAAATTCTCATCTATTTCGATTACCGCTATACATTCACCATGTTCATATTTTAATATCCTCATGACTTTAATACAGACATACAACATCGCAAGTACATTCATGTAGTTATGTATTTATATATTTTATATTATAACATGTATATATGAGTGCACCTATGTATGCTGCGGATTATTCCGATGCTTTGAAATATATTATTATTAATAAGGTAAGAAAATGGAGAGTTTGTGATGTAGAGTTAATTTATTCGCATCATAGTTTGAAGTTAAATTTAAATACAAATAAGATTTTTAATTCTTTGAAAGGTACAAAACGAACTCATAAAAAAACATACATACCTTTCAATTCTAGCTCGTAAGTAATGTTCGAAACATCTGGGCCAAATCCAATTGGCTACATTGTAAACGTTATCGGATAAAATCTCTTCAGGGTATTTTTATAATTTTTTATAAAATGAAGGTTACATAATTCTTGAACGGATTCAAATCAGAAACTAGGGAAGTTTTAAAATGTATGTGTGTGCGTGTATGTGTATATATATATATATAT
>NC_068995.1:37788572-37788850 GCF_001194135.2 Octopus bimaculoides | reverse complement strand
GGAAAAACGGAGGAAGAAAAATTCGGCACCGATGCCCACGAGGTTACATTGTGGAAGGACCGGAAGAGGAAGTGGTGGAGGAAAGTTCTTTCTAAGACAGGAGAGTGAAAAAGGGAGGTGAATATGTGTGCGTGTGCGGGGGTCTGCAAGTATGTGTGTAATAACAGAACGTGTGTGTGCGTATGTATGTTTGTGTGTGTGTGTGTGTGTGTGCGTGGTTTGGTGGTTTATCTGTTAGTGTGTATGTGTGTGTTTGTGTGTGTGTGTGTGACGTAGTG
>NC_068995.1:37788192-37788562 GCF_001194135.2 Octopus bimaculoides | reverse complement strand
GTGGTTTGGTGGTTTATCTGTTAGTGTGTATGTGTGTGTTTGTGTGTGTGTGTGTGACGTAGTGGAAGGAATTAGTAGCAGGAATAGTTAGGGGGTGCTTATGGACAATGGTCAGTGGAAGCTAAACAGGCAGTTTTTGAGTATGTGTGCGTGCGTGTGTGTTTGTATTGTGTGGGTGTGATTTCCTAGCAGTGTGTGCATGTATTTTTTTGTGTACGTGTGTGTATGTGTATATATATGTGTGTGTACGTGTGTGTGTATATGCGTGTGGTTTGCTTTGTGGATCGCACGTGGGTTATTTCGTGTGTGAGTGTGTGTGTGTGTGTGTGTGTGTGTGCGTGTATATGCGTAGTATGTGTTCGTGTATGTG
>NC_068995.1:37787108-37788182 GCF_001194135.2 Octopus bimaculoides | reverse complement strand
TGGGTTATTTCGTGTGTGAGTGTGTGTGTGTGTGTGTGTGTGTGTGCGTGTATATGCGTAGTATGTGTTCGTGTATGTGTCACTGTTTGTTGTGTGTATGTGAGTTATGTGTGGGTTCATTTGCGTGTGTGTACATGTATGTGCACCTGGGTGTGTGTGTGTAGTATAACGTTACACCTGGAAAGTTTTATTATAGTGTGCAAGTTTGTATTTTTTCACTATGTCTAGTAGTTTCCAATACATGCCATCCGTGTCCACTCTACCGATGTCGTTCAAGAGAAATTACCCCATGCTGGATCACAAAGCGAATGATCTGATCAGGAACAATTCTCACCAGGCATTTTATTTACTGCTCTAACTATTCACTCAAACCAATTACTACGCACATGTATCTATCTTCGCTCGTGTATTCGTGTTTCTTAGGATATGCTTGTATATCTATAATTTCACTGGCATTTTAGATTCGTTTTGTGTAGAAGATTAATGTCTTTAGAGAAGTAGAAACTTGGAGTGAACTGTTCCTGCAATGCGAATTGAAATTGGATTGCTGTTGACATTTTAAGAGACTTTACATTCTGTTCACTGACATTCTCCAAATTAATGACCGATTAATAAAAACAAAAGAAAAACAAAAAAGAAATGAAAATTACAGGCAATTCCTTTCAGCACGTCAAAGTACGTCTAAACGCACATGTTTCGATCAAATAAATCATTCCAGGATTTTTTTTTCTATATCCATCAAATGAATGGAGTGTGGTGAAAATTTTCAGTCTCTCCATAACTTCACGGAAAATCTAAAATGCACCACTATGCAGCTATACATGGAGAACATAATTCAAATAGGATGTCAGGATCAATAATATTGTGTACAATATGATTTGGTTCTATATACATCTACAAAACATGCATGGCTATTGACTTACAACAAGCGCCTACAAGAACGCAAACATGTGCGCAAACGCTTGCTCGCACGCACACACACATGTACACACTGTGATAAACACACACACACACACACACACACACACACACACACATATATATATATATATATATATATATATATATATATAT
>NC_068995.1:37785054-37786522 GCF_001194135.2 Octopus bimaculoides | reverse complement strand
TATATATATATATATATATATGCTCATATATATGTGTGTACAGTATGAAGGTTTATATTCTAAGACTATTTTTTTATCATTGAAGTTCTAACGAATTATAAATTTTTAGCTCTTGGTCCCTACCCACCCTAATCCCCTGTAGGTTCTCTCTATCCTACTCTCCCTCTCTGGTATAGAACCTATTGTACGTGTGTTTCAGAAAAAAGTGTTACATGAATATAAAGCCTCAGGTCGCTAATGAAGTTATAGACTGTTATTCAAGCCCTCAAATAAATGTCCACTGCATCATACAGCAGAAGCACCTGTAGGTTAATCAAGTTCATAACGTACCCTTTATTTTTCCTATGTCATCTCTTTTTCCTATGTAATATAGTTCGTACAGCCATCAAGTCGTATTAGTAAATGCGACTCGAGGTCAGTGAAATCTATTAGGTCTTGACTCCATCTATGCGGCCACTTATGGTCTACACTGGTTCGACATGGGTTAGTACAAGAGTGCAGTTTTGTTTTTGTAATATTCATACGCTAGCGTAGTCAAGTCGATTACATCAACCGCAGTACCTTCCTGGTACTTAATTTATCGACCCCCAAAATAAGAAAAGCTAAGATGATCTCGCCAGAATATGACCTCAGAAGGTAGCGACGGACGGAATACAGCTAAGCTTTTCACCTGGCGTGCTAACAATTATGCCAGCTCATATATCTATCTATCTCTCACTGTCTCTTTCTCTCTCTTACTCTTTGTATATATGTATGTATGCATGTATGTATGTATGTATGTATGTACATACATACATACATGTACATGTATGTATGCATGTATGTATGCATGTATGTATGTATGTATGTATGTATGTATGTATGTATGTATGTATGTATGTAGAATTAGGTAAGTTATATATGTGTGACATATTTCAAATTCTAAAAGGCAAATACAATGCAATTACCGTAGGGAGTAAATCTTTCTCATGGTAAAAAGGTGTGAAAACACCCAGTTTGTTCAGTGTCCCCATATATTAGGAATCTCAGACATCGATGTTTGAAGATAATTGGCTCGCGTCAATGCGATGTACTTAAGAAAGGCAACACTGAACGAACTTACAAAGCCCGAGCTTTATATATTATTCAGTCAACACGTTGACTGATTTGCGATAGTAGATCGCCCGACCAAGGTAAGTAACGAAGTGTCGGCGCTAAACAGTGTTTAAGTGTGAGCTGAATTAGGTAAGTTGAAATACGTCTGTCAAATATTCCAATTGCTAAAAGACGACGTCTGGGATTTCTCATAGATGGCCAGAATGAAGAAACCGGTTGTTCTCACACCTTTTTACCGTAAGAAGGATTTATTCTCCACGGTAACTGTAGTGTATTTGCCTTTAAGCAATTGGAATACGTGACAAACATAGTTCAACTTACCTAATCCTCCTCATATTTACATACTTCTTAGCACTGACACTTTGTCATATAT
>NC_068995.1:37782507-37784771 GCF_001194135.2 Octopus bimaculoides | reverse complement strand
TATATATATATATATATATATATATATATATATATATGGATATTATCATGAATAGTTCTGCCTGGGATGGCACATGTCTGTGCCTCCCCGACTATACCATACGTGACTCACGCCAAACTTTTTGCTAAGACCTTGGCCAAAACCTTCCCTTCTGCGTTTAACAGAGTTATGGATCTGAAGTTATCTAAAACGTTCCCCTTGTCCGGGTCCTTTCTGACCTACGTCACTACTCCCCGCCCCACAAATCTGGGGATAAACCCATTCTGTTGCCAGTTCGCGTACACGTCAGCCAGTAGGTGCCCGAAGAAATCTGACATATATTTATACAGCTCGTACGGAAGACCATTAAGTCCCGGTGACTCACCCGATTTACAGTCGGCCATAGCCTACATTACTTCCACAGGCGTGATCGGCCGTTCGCAAGATTCCGCCTCCGACAGCGAGAGGCACGGCAGCTCGGCAAGAAAGGCCTCGAGGACTCCCCCACCATAAGACTGCCTTCACCCCCGAACAGCTGGGTGAAGTACTCCCGAACGGCCTCACACATTTCCTCGAGTTCGTTTACCAAGACACCATTTTGATTCGTCAAAGTCCGAATAGTGGAACTATTTTCTTGTCGATCTTCCACCACTCGGGCCCATCCAGCGGCCTTGATTCCTTCTCTTCCCATCGCACGTAACTTAGCTCTGGCAATACTTCCCATGTGTTGAGCTTCGAGATGCTGGTTCAACTCCAGTCGCTTCACTTTCACTTGGCCCGCATTACCAGTCCTCCAGGCTTCTTCTAGTTTCTTAGCTAGACCATTTCTCATTCTACGTCCCTTCTTGGTTAAACTTATACTAAACCTAATAGACTCATATTTGATGGATCTTTTTAGGGCGTACCACCATTTGATATTAATGATGGTATCTGTATTAACATCTCGATCCGCTTTCTGTACTTCTCAATCGCCAAAATGGACGTATTGAGTTTCCAGTAACCAGATCCCTATCTATGCAACATATCTACTGTCAGCTTACAGGAAAGCATCTTGTGATCACTGTAGCTGACTAGATAAAACTGTAGACACTTAGCTATGGACTTATCTCTTTTTCTAATTAAAACCCTATCTAGATATGTTCAAGAAGAAGAAGAAGAAGAAGAAGAAGAAGAAGAAGAAGAAGAAGAAGAAGAAGAAGAAGAAGAAGAAGAAGAAGAAGAAGAAGAAGAAGAAGAAGAAGAAGAAGAAGAAGAAGAAACTTTGTGTATTTAATTGGCAAACGATGAGCATCCTTAAGTATAACAATAATTATTTATATCGTATCACAGAAATTTTCAGACAATCTATGTTAGGTGTTTCCACCATACATCCATCCATCGAAATATTTCGCTGCCCAATATTCTTAGGAGTGTCGTATGGTGACGTCTTCCGGAACCTACCGTTTAGGGTCCTATCAGAAACAATCGTTTATTTAGCTTTCTGTTGGATTTCCAAGCGTGGGCAACTAATACTATGGATATTATACTACCATTTCCTCCTTTGTCTACCCTCTCGGTATCCTACTACTCGATGGCTGGTCTTGAAGAATCCCTTCAATGATTCTTTCTGCGACATTCTAATAACATGACTGCTGTACCCCAATGTGACATAGAGGTAGGTCAATGATGATTAATAACTAGAAGTGTTATGTTACAATAATTTTCATGCTTTTATGAAGGATTAAAGTTAGCATTTACCATGTTCGCTATATTATACCTCCCAATATTATCAAACGGACTGATTTTTCCTGTTCACTATATTTAAGTGTATAAAAGTAATTTACTTGCTTCTCAATTATCAAACGTTACATTCACACTAGATTTAAAATGTAATTGAAAGTAACACTACGTTATGGAATCAAGCAACAGTTATGTTACTTCACATGTCTTGCAAGATGCACAATATTTTCGTTAAGTGGAGGTAAAGTACGCTTGGATAAGGGATATGATTATTGAAAGACTTTTGTTTAATTTAGATTGTATATGTTGTTAATTTTATAAAATCAAATTAAAATGTGTTTTCCCCAGTATTATGCACATGAGAGATTTCCAATATTAGATTCAAACTGTTAATGCAAAGTTCGGGTTCACATGGAAACTAAATTAATAAAATATAATTAAGCTCTACGTTGCCTTTTATACTGTAGAATTTAATGAGTTGTCGTCATCTTGGATATTTTACTTCACACAAACACACACACACATATATACATATATACATACATACATACACATTCACATGCATG
>NC_068995.1:37779162-37782355 GCF_001194135.2 Octopus bimaculoides | reverse complement strand
TGTGTGTGTGTGTGTGTGTGTGTGTGTGTGTGTGTGTGTGTGTATGTGTGCGTGTGTGTGTGTGCGTGGGTGTGTGTGAATATTTGTGTGCGTGCGTATAAGGTGGGAGAGTTAATGACAGATTGATAGAACGCAATATACATATATACATATACATACAACTTACTGTGTTCACTATTGATTTTGTGCGAAAATCGTTTATTGAAATAAACGTTAGCATTCATTTCCTACTTTTGTAACGTATGCAAAGTGTTTCTTTCTACAACAATACTCATCTCACCTGCACTAATCATAAAAGTTTTAATGCATTATTTGTGTTCAGTAGGCTTAAGTCTTGACATATCTCTACAGGATTTTCACCAATAAATCCCATCGGACCATTAACTTTTAAATGAAATCAATACAAATATTACTGCGTTAATATGGTTTTACTTTTTTTGTTCTCTTAAACGTAATCTTCAGGAAAGTATATGCAATTTAGTTTCTGAAATACACAAAAGCTAAATAAAAGGTTTTATTAAAATATTACACATGTATTTCAATGAGAGTAAATGTTACATTTAAGGCAACTGAGACAATGTTAAAGGATCTTTGACACTGATGTTTAAAATATCGATGAAGCTTTCAGTAGAATTGGAAGCATTTAGTCACGGTTTCGTATTGATCTAACGAAAACAAAACACTCATTAATAAAAGTGAGTTTTTATTTTCTCTTCTTAAAGCAAAATTGACAATCCAATGAATTGTTTTCACGAAATCTCTTAATATTGAAACAGTATTTATCTTTAATATTCCCGTCCTAACACAATTACAATTTCTGCAACTATCACAAAAACACTTGCACACGTACTATTAAATTATCTGTGGCTACAAAGAAAAAAGTAAATTACCTCTGTATTATCTCTAAGATTAAAAGCTTTCCGGCTTTGTCAATCTTTTGTTTAATATATGATATATACACTGTATTCAATATATCGATTTCTTCACTACTTTGTTGCTTAGAAACTATGTTGTCAAGGACATTATTATCGTGGATATTTTCTTGTTGGGTTTTATCGCATTAGATGCTATTGTTAATCCTGGAGCGGTTATCAGAGACATGTTGGCTTTTGTGTTGGAAATACCTTGTTGTTTATACTCATGTCAGCCCTAATCAAGTAAACACTATAAAATCGTGACCGTCCCGTCTTTTTACACACACGGACACACATCTGCATGTATGCTTATATGTATGCATATGAATATAAATATGTACGTAAATGTAATTATGTACATCTTCCAATATGCCCTTACTGTCCTAATAGCCTCTCACTTGAAGGCAGTACAGCTGCTATTGATAAAACGTTCGTTCATATAGGGTATATCGTGCTGGCTTGGTTGCGCCGCTGTAGTTGCCGTTAGCAGTGCTGTGTTACTTATTTATTAGTTTTATATATATATATAACGTAAGCGTGGCTGTATGGTAAGAAGCTTGCCATGGTCCTGGGTTCAGTCCCGCCGCGTGGCACCTTGCGCAAGTGTCTTCTAATATAGCCTTGGGCCGACCAAACCTTTTGAGTGAATGAATTTGGTAGGGAAAACTGTAAGAAGCGCGTCGCGTATATATATATGTGTGTGTGTGTGTGTGCGTGTGTGCGTGTGTGTGTGTTTGTACGCCCACCATCGCTTGACAACTGATGCTGGTATGTTTATGCTTCCCGTAACTTACCAAAGTACTAGGCTTATAATGAATAAATCCTGAGGTTTATGTCTCCGACTAAAACCCTTTACGGCGGTGTTCCAGCATGGCCGCAGCCAAATGACTAAAACAAGTTGAATAAAATAATATATATATATATATATATATGTATTATGTATGTATGTGTGTATGTATGTTTCTGTGTGTGTGTGTGTGTATCGTTGAAGACTCTTTCTCGTTTGCAAGCCCTTCCTTTTTTCTATTTCCTCATTAATGTCTGATCTTTTAATTGCTGGCAAAACTGATTTTCACGTGGAGGAATCATGCGTAGAGGTCTCATTCAATAGTCAGTAGATGCCTTAGATGGAAATGGGCAGGCCTTCCCTCGAAACCTTTTCTCTTCATTTCTTCGATGATTTTCTTCAAAATAATTTATACATATCTTGATGATCAAACACAAAGTTGTTCTGTCTTCGGCATGGTGATCTCAGGATTTAAAGGCTACAATTGTGCTTTTCATTCTCCATTTGAGTTACTTTTTGTAAGTCTCGAAATATTTTGCCATTGCTCAGTTGTAAATGATTTGTTGCAGCAATTATGTGCTATTTATGTGACGGTTATGGCTTTCCCATTAGAGTCGATGTTTGTGATGACAATCTCGGTGTTATTGGCTAACGTCACATCCTTTATTCATAGAATCATTCTATTTTCTGAATGTTTAGGTGATAGAAGTTTTACGTCTCACAATTTCAGAATGAGACAGAGAAAACAACTGTTTATACTAAGTTAAATGCTGGAACATCATCAGAGCGGAACGATAAAGAAAAAGAGAAAACAAGAATATAAAAATTGATATTAGTATTGTAATTGTATAACAAAATTTTTCAGTCAGTCGTAAGGTTTTCAGAAGAATAGAATGTAACATCTTATTTTCTCTCTTCTCCTTCTTTTTCCTTTTCTCTTTCTTTTTCCGCTCTAATGAATTTCCACTATTTAAGTGCGTATAATTATTTACAGTATTAATTTTTATTATTGTAATAATTACGCCTGATTATGTCCAAAACAGCGCGAACAGAAACAGCTGTTAGATGAGATATTGTCTTTCTTTTTATCAATAAGTAACAATTGATTTTTATCAATTATCAATTTTATCTCCATTTTCTTATTTTTCCTTTTTTCCTTTATGTATGTATATATATATATATATATGTATATATAATTGTATATAATATATATCATAATTATATTTCTTCTCCGATTTGAAGTGACATTATATATATAATCTAATTCTTTTATTGTTTTACTTGTTTCAGCCATTTGACTGCGGTCATGATTGAGCACTGCCTGAAAGGGTTTTAGTTGAGCAAATCGACCCCAGGACTTATTCTTTGTAAGCCTATTCTATCGGTCTCTCCTGCGTAATCAATAAGTTACCTGACGTAAACACACCAACATCGGTTGTTATGCGATGTTGATGGCGGACAAACACAAAAACACACACACATATATGTTGAT
>NC_068995.1:37775435-37779129 GCF_001194135.2 Octopus bimaculoides | reverse complement strand
TATATATATATATATATATATGATGAGCTTCTTCAAATTTACCTCTTCCAAATCCACTCACAAGCGTTCGTCCTCATGAGGCTTTAATAGAAGACACTTCCCTAAAGTGTTACGCATAGGAACCATGTCATTGGGAAGCATGCTTCTCACCACACAGCCACACATTCACACACACACACGCACGCATACACACAACACACACACACACACAGACACAAACACGCATATATATTGAGGCCTATATCCTCACTCATTATATATAGTCTAGCCCGGTATTCTGTCACGATTACAGTGCTGAGTATACTGCCACTACCTGGCTCTCTATAGATAGAATGGACCTTTGTATTTTGTTCATCAATAGTTTCCAACTATCTTCATGATGAACATCTGTCACATCCTATATTTTTGTTAGTTGTCTCGACATCTCTATAAATGCTGGTACTCGAGAAATATCCACTTCTGTTTTCTCGAAAAGTACAAACAAGCAATTAGACTCGACTTTGAAAACTCTCATCTTTCTCACACTGAAACTGTTCACGATTATAAGGGAAGACGATGAGTACATGGCAAATTGGAATTCTTAGAGTCCAGGAAGTAAAGAAGAGGTTGAATTATAATTTTGAAACGGGAGATAGTGCATCCATAAAGGTAACGAATTTATCATGGGTTCAGGAGAGAACTTTTGTGGGATGAATATATACGGAAATTAGGTTGGGAACAGGGTAGTTGTTTGTGTGTTTAGATAAAAAGGAGAGATTGTCGAGATGTGATGAACATTAAGTTGATGTGCTTCGTGAGAGAGAGGAGAGAAAAGTAATAGTAGTTTTGTTGTTGATTCTAGTGTGTGTAACTTTTTATTGCTGAGCTCACGTGGAGTTTCATACCGGTCAATAAATGTCCGCCAGAATTACTAGAAAATCACTCTCCATGATTGGTTTTATCAGACATCACTACGCCTGTATTCTTAATGCAATTGTTTCTAACTATGGCATAAGAGCAGCAATTTTGAAAAAAGGGGTTCAGTGGAGTTATTTTATTATAACAAACACTAAATAATGAAAAGCAAAGCTAACTTTGGGGAGATTTAAATGCGGAATAAAATGAACCGGAATTAATATCAGAAAGCATTTTTTTCAGACGCCCTAACGACACTGCCAATCCACCGGTCTGTATATTCGTAATGCTGTGCACTTATTGAGGGTAATGAAGTTTACTTCACAAAAACTTTGTCCCTTTGTCAATGTAGGAACACATGTGGCGTATCCATTATTGTTGTTTTTAAACTCAGATCAGTTCCGTTGAACCAGGCCTGCGATCATAACACAGTCTATCCTTCTACATTTAGTGCATTTTTATGTTTTTCTATTGTTAATGTCTTTCTTAGATATCTCATTTTCCAATGCGCCCTTTTAAGAAGGTTAGGTTGTATTCCGATATGAAGAAAATTTGGTCACTATTTCTCGGAGGTTGGACGTCTTCACTGTGGCGCCCACGTGGATGTCTATTGAAGAGAACTGGGTATATTACGAAGTTTAATCTCAAACATTGAGGAGCATACATTATACCCATTTCTAGACTGACTCCAATTTTTTTTTACGTGTTCCTCAAAAAATTACTATGGAACACACAATACTATTACAATATCTCAGTATCTGCCAGGTGAAATATATAAGCATTCATGTTTAGCAGAAAGAAACTAATATCTCCATACATTTATGTAGGCTACTTGAAATATTCTTCACATAAGCGAACAGCTGAAGCCTTCTAGCTGTTTTTCTTCTTTCTGTGTACACTTTCGGTTATCTTCCTTTGCCAACGGAAGTAAATTTCGTTTAAGTTAATTTTCAGTATTGACAATATTCACGTTGTTATTGATGTCTGTGGTGTTGTTAATTGCTATCTTTAACAATACCCCACTTCTTTCTAATTCTCTCTCGCCCCTATCTCTCTCTCTCTCTCTCTCTCTCTCTCTCTCTCTCTCTCTCTCTCTCTCTCTCTCTCTCTCTTTCTCTCTCTCTCCCCCTTATTTCAGCAATACTGCCTGCCTATATATTCCAGCGTATTTACAAAGAATAACGTATTCTATACATCAACTGCTATTGTTCATATTCCTATTGTTTTATAGCAGCTGTTTTTCTTGTAGCTGTAGTTGCAGTTTTACTCACGTCAGCTTCCATTAAACATACGGACACATTCCAGTTATGTCCCGGTATCTAACATATTATATTTTGAAATAAAATACCTATATATATATATATATATATATATATATATATATATATATATATATATGTGTGTGTGTGTGTGTGGTATGGTGGTTGTCTACTCCTTACACAGAGTTTGACCACCTCCTGCACCTACACCTTAGCCCTTTCATGGCGTCTGATGTGGCTTTTTAAACCAGACAATGTTTTGAAAAAACACCCACACAGATTGCACCTCTGATTTGTACTACCAATACCTGCAGGTAAGTTCTGCTCATTGTGGATCCTAACATGTCTTTTAAGACCCCCATTGGATTTGCGGAAGGATCATAAATATACATACATACAATTTGATTCTCTGTGTTAAGAATTTGTAATAGCAGATATCTTACATTTTTCTCCTATTAGCAAATGAAACAAATACGATTGGGTACCCACAAATAGCTGGAAACGTTCTCAGTGGGACAAAAGCGTTATAATTCAGGCTTCTGCCTCTAGAAGCCAAGTGATGCGACCCTCAGGTATACGTCTGTCGACTGGAATTGTCGGGGGAGCGGCTTTGTTTTGCAATGCCTTTCTCCTGTTCGTAGAATTTTGCAATACCTGTCGTCGTCGGTTGGCAATATTTTTTCCGAGGGCGCATCACGTGACTTGAACTTTAACGGCCTTATCCCATAGAAAAGTGAGCCGGTTACTTTTGGTTTCACCCCTCATATGTGTATTGTATGTAGTTATGTATGTATCTATATATGCGTGTATGGATATATGTATGCGTATGTAGATAAATAGATAGATAGATAGATAGATATACAAACATATATGCATACATTGATTCATACGTACATACATGCATATATACGTGTGTGTGCGTGCGTGTAGGTGCAGAAGTAGGTCTGTGGTAAGAAGCTTGCTTTCCCACCACATGGTTCTGGGTTCAGTCCCACTGCGTGACATCTTGTGCAAATGTCTTCTACTACAGCCTCGGACCGACGAAGGTCTTGTGAGTGGATTCGCTAGATGGAAACTGAAAGAAACTTGTCGTATATATATAAATACGTATGTATTTGTGCGACTGTGTTTGGCCCCTGCCCACTATCACTTGACAGCCGATATTGGTTTGTTTACGCCTCCGTAACTTAGCGGTTCGGCAGAATACACGATAGAATAAGCACTAGGCATACAAAGAATATGTTCCGGGGTTGATTTGCTACAGGCGGTGCTCCAGCATGGCTGCAGTCAACTGACTGAAACAAGTAAAAGACTAAAAGAGAATATATATATATATATTTTTTTTTTCCAGAGGATGTAGCAACCGTTACCAATATAGCATAAGAACTTACCTTAGGGGATCATTAACTAGATTCCTTAAGGGTCGTTCTCTAGTGGAAATCCACAGGAGAGCAATAAAAATAGAAAATTAAGGAGTTATCTCCCCTATAATAACAAAGATGAAATCTAACGAGATTCTAAGGATTTAATGATAGTTATGT
>NC_068995.1:37774063-37775034 GCF_001194135.2 Octopus bimaculoides | reverse complement strand
TATATATATACACCAGTTGTTTTATTTCAATGAGTATTCCCACGGGCTCCTTTTAATTTACATAATTTGTATTTGACGGATATTTGTCCTCATCTTGTTTGTTGTTAACACAACGTTTCGGCTGATATACTCTCCAGTCCAGCCTTCATTAGGTGCCTTGTGAAAATATCGAACCTGAGTTTTCATTCTTAAGGTATTTTTCCATGTTATTATTATTGTTATTATTATTCAGGTCACTGCCTGAAATGGAACTCGGAATCTTGAGGTTAGTAGCCCGCGTTCTTTACCGTTACGCTATATGCCCGTGGGAAACTATGGAAAGAATTTTAGGGCTTATAAATCTAATATTTTCCTATCCTTCCTTAATACCGGTTCCCATAGACTATTAATATCTGCAATCGATCTGCTTAGGAGGTTGTTGTGTCCTAGCACATATGCTGCTTCTTTTAGTTTTCGTATTTTCTAGTGGTGTTCTCTGTCTATTATTTTAACTTCATCCTACAGGGGAAGGTGATCTCCATCTTTCCATACATGATCAGCTATACCCGATTTATAAAATTTCTCCTCGCGTGACAGCTTTGCGATGTTCGTCTACCCTTATTTTGAGAGGACGCAATATTTCGCCTTTGTATAACCTACCACAGCTGCGTGGGATGGAGTACACTTAGTTTTTGTTCATATTCCCTTCTATTGGTGGTTTTACTCGAAGGAGATATTTGCTAAGTATTGTATTTCAAAAGTAATACAATACTAACACCAAGATTCCGAGTTCGATTCCAAGCAGTGACCTGAATAATAATAATAATAATAATTAATATTATTATTATTATTATTATTATTATTATTATTATTATTAAACAAGATGAGGACAAATATCCGTCAAATGTAAATAATGTACATAATTCTTCATCTCTTAAATATAGAAGCGTATTATCCTTTTAATATGCCTATCGTTATATATATATATATAT
>NC_068995.1:37771210-37773866 GCF_001194135.2 Octopus bimaculoides | reverse complement strand
TCCCCAGAACTACGTTTGCAGACCACCAGGGGTCCGCTGACCCTAGGTAGGTAACCACAGATAGACGGAAAGAGAGGGGGAATTTAGAGATAGAGAGCGGGACAGAGAGAGGTGTAACTTATTTCATGTGTTCAGTATCATGATAAAGAAGAAGAAGAAGAAGAAGAAGAAGAAGAAGAAGAAGAAGAAGAAAAAGAAGAAGAAGAAGAAGAAGACCAACAGCACCGAGGAAGAGGAGTAGGGGAAAGGGTAGATAATCAGATCATGAACCTGATTATGATTTCCATGACAATGATCCAGAGGAGAAGACGGTGAAAAATTTTGTAATGTTGTAACATTGTTGCTGTTGTTGTTGAAGGCACTCCTACTGCTGCTGCGATAATTTATTTTTATTTCTTAAGTTCCATTTTCTAATGTCTGACAGGACAGAACGTATGTAATTACGTCCAGCGCTGTGACCACGTACATGGTTATAGTAAACGAATACATATGTGACCTAGGTGGACTGTAAAATTATATTTATCATGTATACGTTGCAGTTAATCTTACTGCACCACTCTGTACCTGACATTCCTTTCAAAATCAGTCAACGGATAAAATGATGTACTAAAAATAAGATCAAAGTTTCAGATAATGTTTAAAATTGTTCAATTTCCATCATCTTAAGAAAAAGTAATGCTTATCGGCAAGGGTTTTCTATTTTATTTGTTTTTCTTCAAAAGTCACTATCTCCTGTCAATATTGGGGAATTTGGTTTCCTATTTCCAGCTTCCGTCCCAAGAGAATAGTCGACATAAGAGCCTTGTCACTTCATGTTTACCATCATAAACCATACATGTAATTACGTATGTATGCCTATATGTATATATATCTGTGTATATATGCATACATGTATGTACGTATGCATGCATGTGTATTTGTACGTATGTATGCATGCATGCATCTATGCTTCTGCATATGAGATTATCAAGAAATAAGTATGTAGTGGATACGGAAGTTAAATAAAAATGATACTCTGTACTTGTGCATACACACACATAAACACACACACACACACATACACACACACACACACACACACACACACACACACATATATATATATATATATATATATATATATATATATATATATATATATATATATAAAGAGAATGACTAAGAGAGAGAGGTGGTAGGGAAGGGTTGAGACAGTGACAGGAAAAGGAAAGAAGTAACTGGAAGTTGCTGACTTAGTTTACACTTGATATTGAATAATTTGGTCTTCTGACTGGCATCACCAGTCAGTATCCCATGAGTTTTTATCTTTATGAGTTTAGGTTTAGCATTCTATATTTTTTCTATGTTATCTTTAAATCAAACAATGTTAAAGTTGGAAAATGTTTTAGTATGCATATTACCCATGATTTAAGCACTGTCTGTACAGATAAGTACTTGAGAAGCATACGTTATGCGTGCAAACTTACTAACTATAATAAAGGATTTTGTCTGCTAGCAGTTGTTTAGTCTTAAATCATCTGGCAGCAGATCTCTTTTGACATCAAGAAAACTTTCTTTCTTTAAAGGAAATTGTGATGGAAAGTTTTGATTCCAAACTCAAGAGAATCGTATTGTAATATATTTATCTTTCGTACTTTGTTTCAGTCATTAAACCCCGGCCATCGTCTTGAATCTTTGAATCGAATGAATCGACCACGGTACTTATTCCATCAGTCTCTTTTACCAACCACTAAGTCGCGGAGATGCAAACACACCAACACTAGTTGCCAAGTGGTGGTGATGGGGAACAAGCACAGCCATAGAAACACACATATTTACTGCTGAAGCGAATGATATACATATATGCGACGGTCTTTTTTCAGAGTCTGTCTACCAAATCCACACACAAGGCTTTGGTCGGCCCCAGGCTATAGTTGAAGAGAATTGCTTAAGGTTCCAAGCTGTGGGACTGAAACCGGAATCACATGGTTGGGAAGCAGCCTCCTTACCACACATCTGTGCCTAATATTTATGCTAACAATGAATGCTACATTATTTGAGAGAAATTGAGAGAAATCTTGTAAACCTTCTGCAACTCAATGTGAATATTTAAACAATGGCGACGTGTGATAAATTTGTTAACCTAATGATTTCTTGAAATTTATTTTACTTTTAAATTCAAGGAAAAGTTAAGTTAAACCCAGTACAATTTCGCTCGTATTCGTTTAAGCATCAAAGGCTAAAACTACACACATCACTATAGTCCCGCTGCATAAGTCCTATCATTGATTCTATTATTTATGATGCTCTATTTACTGCTGAAGCGAATGACCTTTACAGTTATAATACCTCATATTCATTCTTTTATTCTTTAATTCTATTATTCTTTTATAATATTACTTGTTTCATTCATTAAGCGGCAGCCATAATGTGGTACTACATTGAAGGTTTTAATAGAACAAATCGACCCCAGTACTCATTTTATTTTAAAACCTGGTCCTTGATTTATCCAGCACTCTTGTCAAACTGCTAAATTACGGGGACGTAAACAAACTAACACCAGTTGGCATGGGGTGATGGGGTGAACATGAAAACAAAGCTACACGTACATAAACACACATACATACACGCACATACATACACACATACAAACGTATATATACATATACATATATAT
>NC_068995.1:37768285-37770408 GCF_001194135.2 Octopus bimaculoides | reverse complement strand
CAAACCAGCAGGGGGACACTGCTGACCTCCCCTGTTCTAAGGTTATAAAGGACACAGGTTTCGTGTGTCACATAGCTAGCTAGAGGCGATGGCTTCTTGGAGCTAATTCACGGCAGCTTTCGTCCTAATTTTGGGACTGCCATGTTGGCTTGGCGATAACTATTAATTTATATATATATGGTAAATGAAAGACTTGAAGATACGAACATTTTTATTAATCACGACAATCGTTTCGACATATCTAGCATTGATCCCTCACGGGTAGGATATTCAACAACCGCCTCAGGAGCAGCTGACTGTGCTGGCATGTCTCTTCGAGTGATAAATAGATATAAGTCGTTAAAATAACGTTTCCGCAATGTATCTTCTCATTTCGTGTAAAGAAAAGTAACAAAACATGAGCATTTATATAGAAGATGAAAAATAAAATATGAGATTCAAAAAACAAACGAACACGCAATATAGCGAGGAAAATATTGAAAATAACCGTTAATAGATATGGATGTACAAACACCCTTGTGTGAGGTGCATGGCGCCTTTGCATTCGCTCATACAAGCACCGTCGAAGCTGTAAGAATACACACACGTGTTGTTTGTTGCACATATGCAGACATAGCGATTTGAATAGCTACTATAAGTATGTGGAGGTTAAAGCTAAATTAATTTATTCATATTTTAAAGTAAATTATGCTAATAATTACTCAAATTCCTTCCCACTGCATTCTGCGAAAGTGCATTTATATGCATGTAGGCATATTGGGAGTCTTTCAGAAATTCTATTAATGATCCTCTCATTGGTTCACAGAATTGACAGGGATTCATCGGAGCAGAGTTGGCATCTCCTGAAAATGATATTGTATGGTTTTGCGTACCTCACTATGCTATAGTTAATTCTGTCTTCCTTAAGTCGCCACACAAAATCGGCCAAAGATCTTGAATGTCTCTTATTGATTCTCTTGAAGCTGCGACATGGTTGCTATAACGATTCTTAAATGTATCAGTCGTTTGTCCTATATAAGCATACGGCCCTCCTCTTGTGTGCACGGTACATTTATATACAAGATTTGTACTCATACAGAGGTTCATCAATGGGCATTTTGATTTCTCTCTGCACGAGCATTTATTATATTTATTTATATATATGGCAGTTCTGACTTCATTTACCGACGATGTTACCGTGTTAGCTATATCATAATCATTTGTACTATCCCAATTTGGCCATATTTGTTGCTTTCTGTTGCGATTTACATCTCCTTCGTTGGTATTTATATACGTATGTTTGACATATCTACCAGGTGGGTTATTGAAATGTTGTCGCATTTTACTATTGTTTATGCAGTGCATATGGTGCTCCAAATTAGTAGAGTTAGTGTAGGATACCTTCAAGGCGTGTTGACAGTGCCACCAACTCGCTGCTTTATACAAAAGTAATAAAATTTCCCTCTCCGTATATTGGAATCTGTAATCCGTGCTTTGATTATTTATAAATGCGTCTCATTAGAAACAAATTTCAAAGTATGAGATTTCTTTACTGGCTACAAATCCAACAAACAACCCTCCAAGGGTAAAACCCGAGTTTAGAAACACAATCATATTTAGGTTATTGCAAATGTTGTATACTGGGTGGGTGTGCGAGTGGGCAAATCTGTGTTTATGTCTTTGGTAGTAGATAGTCTCTATCTTAAAGAAACAATCACCTGTATTTTACACCAGCTAAATATCGAGCCACAGGTGAGAAGCGTTAAAACGATTATAGTGATAAGATAATGTTTTCATGCAAACATTCTTATTTATCCCTCTCTTCACAGTTTTCTTATTTTTAACATAATCTAGTTCTTCTCTTCCTCCACATCCCCCTCCTTCATCACTTTATCACTGTAACCCAATCCACCCGAAATACAAACACTAAATATTACCTCATACGAGTAGACTATAATGTAGTGAAATTAATTTGGTTTCTCAATATTTAATGAATCGATGCAAAACTTAATAAACAATCATCACGCGCGCACACACACGCTTCCAAACAAACATACAAGCTTACACGGGCGCGTGCGCACACAATATATGTATATGTGTCTTAGTTTATATATATATATATATATATATATATATATATATAT
>NC_068995.1:37766512-37768029 GCF_001194135.2 Octopus bimaculoides | reverse complement strand
TATATATATTTATATATATAAACACATATATCTCTGTGCGTGTGTATGGGATTATTTATTAAATTATACAGTGAGCAATTTATTTGATTAACGTTGCGAAAACACAATTACGTTTATAAAATGATTATGTTATACAGTAATTATATTCTTCTTCAGTTTCATCTATCTGTTAGAAATAGACAAGATTTCCTGATTATATATACGTCAATAATTACTTGCTTTTCGTAATTAGAGAAACAATATGTTACATTTCTTAGGAGTAATCTCAATATTTCTTGGCTTGAAATTCCTACAAAACAGCGACTGTCAATCATTATTCCTACTATCACCCTCGTAATCAAAGAAAGAGCACGTTATGCCTATCGTTGCTGGGAAAATGAGGATGAAATATTCAGGGATCTCCTACAATGGAAACTTATGCTTGGACATATAGTTATCGGTGTTCCAATACAAACATATATAGATAAACTTGTTGAAATCAGTGGATATCCGGTTGAGGGTATGAAGACTGCTATGGAAAATAAAGACATTTGGCGTGAAATATTTGCATTAATTCATGCAAATTAATAGACAAATAGGTAATCCTGAAAATATTTCATGTACAACATGGATTCCAATCGTTTTCCACTGGTGTAACTAGTATATATAATATGTAATGTTGTATTTCGGCTGGGTATAATTGTATTAGTCCGTAAACTCTTGAAAGTCTATATTAAATTATGAGAAGTAGCACACAGTTCGCATCAGGAACGTAAATCTTATACTGTGCGGTTACTATTTTCCCTAGCCTAAAAATTATTTTGTCGTTTCCTTTTGCCGAACCCATAGGTTTCTGGTCACAAACAAGCCTACACCGGCTTCCAAGTGGTCGTGGGTGTTTGAGAAAAGAAACAAAGCAAACACAAATCACAGCATATGTGTGTGTGTGTGTGCGTGTGTGTGTGCGTGTTTGTGTGTGTGTGTGTTGTGTGTGTGTGTGTATGTGTGTGTGTAAATTTTTTAGTAAAAGATAAAATCTTCGGTTTCCAGTGATCTACATCCAAATAAACGAAATCATGCTTCCAGTGATTTATAAGACGTCTTTGGACGGGATACTCCATTCGTGTACTTTTAGGATCAATAAACACATGTATATATTAAAATAATTCAAATAATAAATCTCAAATGAAGTAAGAATTCTATTCGAGTATACAATGATGACATAAAATCATAAGATACGTGTGTTTTTAAATACCTTTATGAAGAGTACATGCCTGAATTACCACGAGCAGATATCTTCACTTAGCTAGGTTACCTTGTCTGCACGCACGACAGGAATAAAAACCCTTGCACGGAGTCCTGATATTCAATATTCCATTAATAATGTTTGGGCGTGCGTATTATACCGACCTAGCAAAGTGCCTCAAGTTAAGTGCCTAATTCAACGGAATCTTAATTACACTATGTATTTTGTCAGTGAACCTGTCGCTGTCTCAAAACGACGAAAGTGTTTTGGAAAATATATATATATATATATA
>NC_068995.1:37761791-37764485 GCF_001194135.2 Octopus bimaculoides | reverse complement strand
TATATATATATATATGGAAATTGCGCGAGAGAGAGAGAGAGAGAACTGGAAGTGTACTTATGTGTGTGTGAATGACTCACTTTTGTTCATTTGTTTACGAGAGAGACATGTTTTACAAACCAAGAATTTTAGACAGTCTTTGACGAACAAAGGTTAGAATTTGAAAGGAAATGTCTCGAGAACAAAAGCATTGAATGGAATGTGTATTGAAAAATGATACTTATTGATACGTTGCTGGAGAAGAAAAAAATCTATTTCATATATCGAGACGGATTTTTGTTGATTTCTGTCTATTGGTTACAATAGTGTGACAAAACGTTACTAAACGCTGGTCAAAAACACTGGTCACAGACATATTGACTCGTAGGCGTTAATCACTTGGAAATAGGTTTTACTACACGTTCGCTTCAACGTTTCGAGTATCCATATATCTGTGCGCAACTCATATTTCCATATATACATATATAAACTAGCACACATAGGCACACACAAACACACACATAGATGCAAGCAAAATAAAGAAATTCCATAACCTCTCACTTAGAACTATCTTGCGATCGATGATCAGACAGAAGTGAAGACACCGCTGGCTAATTATCTGTTACGCAATTTTATATACATATTAATATATATATATATATATATATATATATATATATATATATATATACATAAATGTATGTATGTACATGTGTGTTTATTTAAGTATATGTATATATGTGTGTTTATATATAAGTAGCTTCTCTACTGTTTTTAAATATTTGAAGTCTTCCTCTAAAGAAAATCTCGGGTTCCAACATGAATTGAAATTCAAAGTTTTATTGTCGGAATCTAGATACGAAAAAAGAAAAATCACATTTTAAACTTGAGAAACTTCTGGCCTAACTTCACTGTTCCACTTACAGATTGTCAAGTTCGAATTCTCAGGTGCATCTTTTTTTTCCTGAAAACCCTAACTTTTCTAGATCGTCGCTTAGACATTCAGTAACGAAATCAACTGGACCAACGTTAACTGGTAAAAACGTGAATTTATGATCATTATATAGAAGCTCGAAGATACGAAGCAACTGTCAGCAGTTACCCCTGTTCTCTTTGGTTTTCACATAAGCTGGGAAGCTGTGCAGTACGGCAGTGCTTATATTTTCTTGTCAGTCCGAAACAACAATACCTGGTCTGCTGCATTTACACCTGGGAGACGTTTTGATGGTGTTGTGCCACCAACGTGTTAGTGGAACGTTTCCCACCCACTTGTGCTGATGTGTGTGTGTACTCAGCAATAGAAGGGGTTCTACATATTTCTTCCATGGCACTTTCTTTTTTGATAGTTATGTATGTGTGTATGTGTCTATATATATATTTATATATATATATGGAGATGGAAAGAGAAAGAGAGAGAGAGAGAGAGAGAGAGTAACATATGTAGATAGATAGATAGATAGATAGATAGATAGATAGATAGATAGATAGAAGTGTTTGCATATATACACACACATACGCCCGGGTTCATGAAAGACCGTACAATAAGACTACCGTAATGGTCACTGCTTATTGTCAGATCATCTTTTTACGAAAAGGACATAGCTAAACACTTCTTAGCAATCATGAGGATAATATACCGACACTACTCCGATGTTTTCTGTTTAAAATGACAGGGGCTACAGGACCGTGAAAGGAAAGAAAGGCAAATTAAAACAGAAAAAACGCAGGTTTTGAATGAAAGGATTGCAGCATCCACATTTCCACAGTCCTCTTTCATAATGCCACAGGATCTATCTCCGTCAGAGCAAACAGTAGTAATACTGAGAACAATACACCCTGAATAATACTGTAAATCGGCACCGTACTGGTAAACTCTGCAATATGCTTCAGGTGGTGGTTGGAATACCATTTATGTCGTTTATTTACTGATATTTCATTAGTGACATGTTTGAAAAGGCATAGTTGGTCATCTCGTACATCTGAGGTTGCCCCCTAGGCTGCGTTTTCTGTTGTTGCAAATCTCTAAAATGTATAGTCATCTTGGGATATAGAATCAATAATTACAGGTATTATCGGATTCGATGAAACACCATAAACATAATATTATGGGTATGTGAAGCCGGTGAGCTGACAGAATCGTTAATACGCCGGTCAAAATGCAAAGACGCATTCGTTCCGACTTTTTGTTCTTAGATCAAATGCCGCCGTGCTCGACTTTCCTTCTCTCGGAGTCGATCAAATCAGTACCAGTTGAACACTAAGGTCCCCTGAAGTTGCTGACCTTGTGCCACTATGTGAATTCAATATTATGACCATATGTATGAGTTCGTATGCAATCACACATTCACACAAATACGCGCGCGCACGCACACACATTCACACAACCTTACATACTTCTGCCTCGTTTATTTCTAAATTCAAATAACGCGCTAAAGAACTTTGGTTTTCATCATTTCGGGATCGATAAAGATAAGTACCAGGCATGTATTGGAGTCAAAACTGTTGGACCTGAGTGTAAATCAGAAACCAATTATTTCAATGCTTTCTTTATCGGTATTCACCTCATTTTAACAAATTTCTTTCACAAAAAGCTTTCGTAGAAATAGAAAATTAATTAATTTATCCGTGACATTTTAAATATATAGAAACACGCATATACGTCACACACACACACACACATATATACATACAGAGAGAGAGACGGTGAGAGAGAGA
>NC_068995.1:37758118-37761781 GCF_001194135.2 Octopus bimaculoides | reverse complement strand
GAGAGAGAGACGGTGAGAGAGAGAGAGAGAGAGAGACGGTGAGAGTGAGAGAGAGACGGTGAGAGTGAGAGAGAGACGGTGAGAGTGAGAGAGAGATAAGCAGATAGACATACGGAACGGAGTAAGATTTAATTGCTTAATTATATATGTATTGACATTTTAAGCGTTATACAAAAACGTTTTCTTCGGTATTTAAAGAATACGCTAGTTAGAAATTAACTCAGTTAAACAACTCAGTTAATTATTCCATTATCATGCCAAAAAATGGCATTTGTCACTAACAGATTGCTTTTTCGCAAATGTCAATTTTAATTTGAATAAATAGATATAGCACATAAATACGAGCAGATATTGTGTATTGGTTGTGTCGAACCTGTAAAGGGAACGTATTGAATACCAATATTCCTCTATAGTATATTTCATCTAACTCTACAGATTATTACAGATTATTAGTGGTCTGAAGAATTCGTAGACTGTCTTTGAAGGAGTGATGCTAGAGCTGTAAAATCTAGCATGCAGCAATTTCAACCCTTCTTATTAATATGTGCATTGTTTGTTTCTAGTTAAACGCTCACATATAACACTAAAATGTTAAGTAATGTTGTTTAATCGCATACATAGGGTAAATAGCAATATCTTCCTGGTCGGAGAATACTGTTTGGGCACACTGTAATTAGAAGGTGTAATACATAATCCTCATCATCAAGATTACCCAACTTATTTAGGATTTTGTCAGAGCAGTACGATTAAATGTTGCGTATCTCGTTTAATATATGTACATATTAAATTCTGCTTGACAGTGTAAGGTAAGACCATGTTACTACCTTTCATCTCCAGGAAAACATCTTTTTCAGCTGGGTATCGACACCCAACCTGTGTCTGAAATATACTGTGAACAAGAGAGTGTAGTACTCCCTCCTAGCCACTAGTAGTACCTACAGACCAAATGTATCTGGGTAATTTCCCGTCCTCGGTGCTGGACAACCAACGACTACTGACAGCAGCTTGCTCGACCCTAGTCACAGTATATAAATATAGAAGTGACGGACAATCACTGATCTCGTAATGAGTAAAACAGTTTGTTTTAAATCTCTGAATTAGAACTAAGTTGTAACTATAATGCATAGTGAATTCTAATTGCGAATCTACGGTGGTAGGTCTGCGTAGGACCATGTTACTACCTTTTAAACGCTGCAAAACATATTTTCTAGCTGGTTATCGCAAATTTGAAATTAGCTGTTTTACTCATATTCTTTTATTCTTTTACTTGTTTCAGTCATTTGACTGCGGCCCTACTGGAGCACCACCTTTAGTCGAGCAAATCGACCCCAAGACTTATTCTCTGTAAGCCTAGTATTTATTCTATCGAACTCTTGTGACGAACCGCTAGGTTACGGGGGCCGTAAAGACACCAGCATCGGTTGTGAAGCGATGTTGAGGGGACAAACACACAAACACATACAAACACGCACACACACGCACACACGCACACACACACACACACACACACACACACCCACACACACACACACACACACCCACACACACATATATATATATATTTCAGGTTCTGACTGTGTGACTTGGTCGTCTCTGAAATGTTAGATAAATATTCTAAATATTCTAAACGATGTTGCATCTCACGAGCCGATTGTAAGCAATCTAAAGCAACATATATGATAGATACATCTTACGTAGATACTTTTCTTAACGAAAGGATAGTCACATGTGTACTGACTGAGCTACTACCGGGCAGCTGGTGTAACAAAGCGTTTAGGGTTGTGCTGTTCTTGAGCAGAATAGATATGGAAGATGGTTACTGATAGGAAATTTCACTTATAAATATATTCATTTTCCATGAGAGCAGTGATGATGTTGGAAGTCACATAGGATTAATAGAAAAATGGCAATACAGATAGAGAGACAACTGTGCAAGCGTAAATGTTCGAAGACGTGTGGAAGATGTAGCAAGCAGAGAATTGTAAAAGAATAAGGGAGACAACGTACGTTATAGAGTTATCTTCTCAATCTATAAAACTAAATGCATTCATATTTTCATCTTGGCAACTTGTTACATATTTTCCTTCCTATGCATATCGCTCCAAGAAAGGCTACAAGTTGAAAGCATATTTGGTGAAGTAGATTTAACGACCATCATTCATCTTTATTGGTATTATTGTGTTAAAGACGACAGATGAGTTACACAGAGGGACATATTTTGAATTCGGCAATTTCGTGCTGGATATATTTTAATCATTTTGGGGTTTCAATTTTAGGTTCTTCCTTTTGATCTTTCGGTCATAATGAGTTCAAATTTATTTGTTGGTAGATAACCGTTTTTATTCTACTCTGGATGACTCGAGATATGATTTCTTACCTAAATGCCTGGTAGTATTTCAGAAATATTCTCACTGTTAACAATATTCTAACTAATGCTTTCTATGTTGGGTTTTGCATCGTCTACGATTGATGACAGCTTCAAATAGTTTAACTTTTGAGTAGAAGGAAATTAATGGAGTTACTTTATTATTGTATTTTATGGAAGTATGACTACGGATTATGTGTTTTAAACAGGCCTATGTATTTATATATGTATATGTGTATGTATAAGTATAAAGTTGTTGCTAGAGAACGGTAAAGTGGGTTAGGAACTGTAAAATGGAATATATGATATGCTGATCAATAATTACTCATATTTCACGCTGTAGCATGACATGTCTGTCAGTATTAGTTACAATCACGAAAGTTTTAAGCACGAAATGAACCGTTTAAATACAAGCATTGAAATGCATATTGTCGAAACTAACTTCCACTTATAGTCACGAACTGTTTGTCCTGAAATGAAACACATCAATCTCATGTACTAAATACTTAATTAACATTGATAAACGATCATATTTGTGTATATTTTCAATTGCTCACTCAAAATGTGCGTGTGTGCATGTCTAAATGTATATGTTCCAGAGTGTATTTGTGCTTGAGAAAATGGGAAAAATCAGAATAAAGAAAAGAAGTTGTACAACAGCGTATGTGTGGTATGTGTGTGTTCGTGAGTGAGTTTTATAGGTGTTTCTCAAGTAAAATAGGCCATTTCCATCACTTAATGGACATATTAGATGGCATTCAAGCAAATAAGCTCATTTATTTCTAATAGCGCATGATCGCATGCTCAGAAAATCGTCGATAATCTCACGGATACATATGTAGTATCAATTTCAATAAAGAGTTAATTGCATTCACTGACAAATGGTGATAAATGCAGTTCTTTCTTTTCCACTGGAAACCAAACAGAATAGGATATTGCAGCTTTGCAAACTTCCCAGGAAAATTAACTTCAAAATAAATTGTTATCAACTGGTGAATATTAACTAGCTTTCACTGCCAACTGGATGAGCCCCATCAGTTTTTCTACATCTACCTATAACAGTTAATTGCTATTCCAGGGCCCATTGTAAAATATTTTCTGTTGTTAAGCTTAATGATTCGATTAAGACTTTGCAGCTATTTCTGGGAGGTTGAATGACCATGTAGTTATATCTTATTTGACTCAACATTGTATGCTTGTGTGTATTCGTGAGTACATGTACCAATCTATCTATCTATCTATCTGACTATATGTCTGTCACTCGCTCTTTCTCTCTCTCTCTCTCTCTCTCTCTCTCT
>NC_068995.1:37757040-37757552 GCF_001194135.2 Octopus bimaculoides | reverse complement strand
TATATATATATATATATAACGTCTGCCTACACACATACCCCAACTCTACCTTCACCCTCACCCGTGCTTTCCCCACTCTCGGCTCCCCTACCTCCCAACACCATCACACACCGCGCTACGCCATACCACACAACACATCACATCACAACACACCACCATGCACACACCAGCACTGACCAATTCCCATCCCCACATTTTCACACCTACATACACACATGCATACGTTAAGATCACCAGCATTCTCTTACACACACGAACCTTCGTTTTGAGATCACTACTACTTTGTTATGTCCCCTTCTTCTTCACTCTCCTGTGTGACCCTTCTGTCCGTCATTCGCCATGATAGATCGCTGACCGCTACACACATTTTCTCTCCTTGTTTCTCTCCTTGTTTCTTTCTGTGTTCCTTTCTGTGGAAGAGCGTAGGCTAGAAACGTTAAAGAGTTTCTCAATTCCCGAGCCTTATACTAATACATCTATTTGTTTTCTACACCACCTGTCTTCGTCTGTTG
>NC_068995.1:37755297-37756513 GCF_001194135.2 Octopus bimaculoides | reverse complement strand
GAATCGTTAAATTGCGGCGACGTGAGCACACAAACACCGGTTGTCAAGCGATGGTGGTGGGACAAACACAGACACAAAGTCACACACAAACACACGCATATATGCGACAGGCTTCTTTCAATTTCTGTCTACCAAATCCATTCACAAGGTTTTGGTTGGCCCGAAGCTATAATCAAAGACAATTGCCCAAGGTGCAACGCCGTGGAGTTGAACTCAGAACCTTATGGTTGGGAAGCAAGCTTCTTATTACACACCGGCGCTATATATATATGGTAGAATTGAAGTTATTATTGAAGAGAATGCGATGATGAATGTCAGTAGCTCATCTAAATTTAAGACTGCTCATTCCTCTGCTCCGATGCTTTATACTTAATATAATGGTTTAAATTCAAATGCGAACATTACGGTTATATATAACACATACTTTATGCCCATTGCAAATACGTTCTTATATCTTCAAAACATTTTGAAATTTCTAACATTCATCTACGTAGTTATGTAACACACTGGAAATATATCTATTTTTCCCACACGCTATATATCTCTCTTTCCTTTTCTTTCTTGAATTCAATTTATTAGGAAATTTATTGCAGACTTTCTATTGCACTCTGATATCCTTCGAGGGGATATTTCGAAATTAAATATTTGCTATCATTACTTTGACTCTCAATGTAATGCCAAGTCTGTTTGACAAGCTTTTACTTCGTAATATAAAGTCGAGCCATCTATTGTTCATAAGTTCATAAATATTTCTAAGTTGATATAATTTTCTCTTACTCTGTTCTTCGGTTGGGATACAACTCTCCAATCGCATTTTATTTTCTTAACATTATCATGAAGCTGGTCTACTAGTGTTCATGGTGCGCTTGCTTATTAAATAGAGATATTATGAGAAACATATTCAGCCACTTTTAAACACCTTATTTTTGTAGAATAACTTTTGTTCCCTACCGATATCCTCAATTCGCTACTATAGGATATAATATTATTCAACTCTTATTTTAATTTCACTAACTTAATTCTCATGCTTTATAAATCAAAATTTCGAAGATTGTCTACATATAGTTATATTTCTTTTTATATTACGCTTATCATTCACATATAAACTTCAATTCTTCTTCTTCTTCTTCTTCTTCTTCTTCTTCTTCTTCTTCTTCTTCTTCTTCTTCTTCTTCTTCTTCTTCTTCTTCTTCTTCTTCTTCTATATATATATATT
>NC_068995.1:37753606-37755287 GCF_001194135.2 Octopus bimaculoides | reverse complement strand
TCTTCTATATATATATATTTATATATATATATATATGTATATATATATGTGTGTGTGTGAGTGTGTGTGTGTGTGTATGTGTGTGTGTGTGTGTGTGTGTAAATGTATATATATAACACAACTCCACTATTTACTGACTAATATATATACATTTGCACTTATTTAACTATCTATTTATATATATCTCTCGCTCTCTCTCTCTGTATATATATACATATATATATATATATATATATATAGAGAGAGAGAGAGAGAGATAGAGCGAGAGAGAGAGAGAGAGAGAGACAAAGGGAGGAAAGATATAGATATCGAGAGATAGATAGCTACATAGATAGATTGATAGGTAGATATATGTACGTATGCATATATGTAATCGCGTATGTATTGTTTTGTCTGTAGTACAGTACATACATCTCTGTTGTCTCCTCTCTCAGATATATCCTTCTCTAGTAAAATCGTCACTGTATCTGTGAGATAGGTACTGGCTTGGCGTCGCTACACAAGTTCCACCGCAACAAGCTGTCACCCAAACTAGGCCCACCACATCTCTGACGTTTTGCTTAGTAGTTTACTTGGAATCTTATCATCATGTAACTAAACAAACAGAGCATTTATTCAATCCTATTCTTTTCCTATAGATTCGAAATGTACAGTGTGCTCGCTTGAACATAGATCTTATCATTCTAAGCAGTCTCTAAACGTCATTCTGTGTATATTATATAATTGATTTTATAATTAATTATTTAAATTATACTTCGAGTTATTGTATTTGAAATTACGTTGAATTATTATGAATTATTGTGCATATGTCGCTTCATAATTATTTCCACGTCGAAACGATCATATCAGAAAATTTGGAGTCATTTTGTCTGCTCAGACAAATATAACGTCTCAGTCGATTTTGGGGTGTTAACATTTCATAGTTTCCCTTGATAAGTTGTTTAGCGTTCTACATAGTAAAATCTTATCTCACAATTTACTTGAACTAATTCATTCTAATATATCTCTTTTACAATTGATCATTTATATCTAAAGTTCGCTTTTATGTACATCAAACTGCACGTTGATTTCACGCCAGAGGCATTCAGTGATCAATTTGTAAACACTTATCCTTTTAGAATCCACATATCCACATCCATACCAGCATACATGCGCATAGACACACAAACAAGCACGCACACACACTCACACGAGTAGCATATGCATGTATTTGTGTGAGATTACTATTACCATTGCAAATAGTCACTCACTTCGCGTGCTATCTGTAAAACTGGTTTCAGGCTACGTGTTAATTCCATACGTTTAACATATATATGTAACAATGCAATGGTCACATACACTAATAAATCAGCTTCAACTTAGTTCAAACGGAATACTTTTGGCAAGCGTAAGAGTATGTTTGGAGCCGCTTTTTCCTTCAATTTCCGTTTAATATACACAGTCATTTATAAAGATATACACAAAGATATCAGAGAATAACGATATTCACATTCCTACACATTTAAATACATGCACATATGCATGCACACACACACTCACACACACAGAGGCATCTAATGAGATTTGATCATTCTCTCGATTATAAATAGACTCTTACGGTTTCAGTGATACACACACACACGCATATATATATATATATATATATACACACATATATATATATACATATATATATATATAT
>NC_068995.1:37751202-37751618 GCF_001194135.2 Octopus bimaculoides | reverse complement strand
TTATTATTATTATTATTATTATTATTATTATTATTATTATTATTGTTATGTGTTAACAACAAACAGGATGAGGACAAATATCCGTCAAATGTAAATAATGTACATAATTCCTTACCTCTCAAATATAGAACTGCATGACTGTTCTCCTCCATGCTGAATGGATGTCTAAACATTACGAAGCTACCGAGAAAAGCTCCACAAATACATGCGATTGAAAGCGGGCTTGCGAAAAGATATGTAAACATACTCCAGATTAATTGCAAATTAGCTAATTTCAAAATTAAAAACTTGACTAGATTTCTTTTTTCTGTGGAGTCTTTTTTTAAACATCCTTACACTCGCCTGCTTTCAATCGCATGTATTTTCGACTTTCTCCCTTAATATAATTATGTATGTATGTATATATATATATATAT
>NC_068995.1:37750381-37750919 GCF_001194135.2 Octopus bimaculoides | reverse complement strand
TGAGAGAGAGGTCAATGAAGATGCCCATAACACCAGAGATGCTTTAAAAGCTGCCGTGGTCAGAGTAATATCCCAAATGAACCAAAACTTCTTGATTCAAGCTTGTAGATGATTTAGATCTCATATAGAAGCAGTTGTTAAAGCTGAAAGTGGCTTTATTGAATAACATTTTTTGAAAAATAAAGTTATCTGTTATTATATATCTGTTTTCTTTATAAACATAAATCTGTTCTTAAATATCTTACGCACGCAGTATATATATGTGTGGGAGGGTGTTTATGTGTGTGCGTGTATGTATGCGCGTGTGTGTGAGTATTTTGTGTCAGTGTCTGTGTTGCGCACCATCGTTTGACAACCGATGTTAGCGTGTTTACGTCCACGTAACTTAGGGTTTCGAGAAAAAGAACCGATAGAATAAGTACTAGGCTTACAAAGAACAAGTTCTGGGGTTGATTTGTACGATCAAAGCCGATGCTACAGCATAGCCGCAGTCAAATAAAGAAATATATATATACATATATATATATATATATATATA
>NC_068995.1:37742982-37749676 GCF_001194135.2 Octopus bimaculoides | reverse complement strand
ATATATATCAATTTAAGAATGTCTAATGGATTTAAGAATTATTTTTATGCATTTGTGTGCATTTAATCTAATCAAATATTATTTTACAGAATAATAGAATAAAAATTACTTTGATTAAAACCATTTCTAACATGGAAGTATCCAAAGAGCATTTAAAGCACATAATGCGTTATAAATAGAAAAAAGAATTCTCGGCAGCCGAAATGACTGGAAACATATATACACATTATGGGAAAGAATCCTTGAATAAAAGAACTTGCAGAAGATGATTTGCAAAATTCAGAAGCGGAGATTTCAGCCTTGAAGGGGAAGATCGAACAGGATGTCCAGTTGAGTTTGATGATAAGCTCCTTGAGGCATTACTTGAAGAAAATCCTGCATTATCAGTTGAAGAATTGGCAATATAGCTTAGTACAAACCAAACAACTGTTCATCGACATCTTGAACAAGTTGGAAAGGTTGACACCTGCTATTCTCTCCATTCTCGCGAACTCATTTCACCCTTTTCGGATAGACTTGCGACTGGTGACGAAGAATGTATCTTCTATCAAAATGTTAAACCTTGTAAACTGTGGCTTGTTGAAAGGGAAAGAGCTCAATCACAACCGAGAAAGGAACGTCGTGGAAAAAAGGTTCTTCTCTCTATCTGTTGGGATTGGAAAGGAGTAATTCACTTTGAATTGTTACCACCTAATGCAACAATCAATGCTCAAGTCAACTGTCAGTAATTAGAGCATTTGAGCCAAGCTTTGAAGAAAAAAAGACCCGCTTTAGTGAATCGAAAAGGAGTGATGTTTCATCAGTACAATGCGCGACTCCAGACTGCATAGATCACATCACAGAAGATCGAAGAGCTTGGTTAGGAAAAGATTCCTCATCCACCTTATTCTCCCGACCTTGCTCCTTCAGACCACCATTTGTTTCGTAGTTTACAGAATCATTTGAGGGACATAAATTTTGCAAGCCAGTGGGAGGTCGAAACTGACATTTCAGAGTTCTTCGCTTTGAAACCAAAAGAGTTTTACATTGATGGGATAAAAAAACTTGTAAATAGATGGACGGAAGTCACAGATAATCAGGGAAAGTACATTGATGATAAAATTTCAATTGAATATAACATTTGATCACTTGTTTTCTTTATTCAAAATCGGACATAACTTATGCGATAACCCGATATATATATATATACATAGTACAATTTGAATTGACAGATGCAAATTTGAATTTGGTTTCATTTCATTGGTGATTTCAACTAACGTTTTTTTCACGGTGGTGAAATTCAAATGAGTATCTATCAATGTAAATTGTAAAACATACTTATTCATATTACCTTAATTCTAGTCCCATTCTTAATCACAACTGTCCGACGAAACGGAACGCGAAACTCTGAGAAACAGATTTTTTTTTTTTTTGTGATATTTTAGTGATGTTTATGCAGCTCCAATAATGAGGCCTATTACACTGCCTCCGGTATGCGAGTAGTATTTACCCCCTTGTTTAATATTCACGTGCTTACTCTTGTGTATGTATGTGTGTGTGTGTGTGTGTGTGTGTGTGTGTGTGTGTGTGTGTGTGTGTGTGTGTGTGTGTGTGTGTGTGTGTGTGTGTGTGTGTGTGTTCGTGCGTGTGTGTGTGCCTGTGTGTGTGTGCCTGAGTGTGTATAAATTAGAACTATACTCAAGGTTGCTTCCTGCAGTTACAGCTTTTTAATTGTAGCTTGACCAAACTTTACGCGAATAAGTAAAAGTACCGTATGATGTGCGAGTACATAAATGCATCAGTACTTGTTGATCTGTGAATGACAAATTTGACGTTCGTATTTCATGATGCAAGAGAACACAGAAATGCACGTATCCTATGACAACATCATTCACAGACTTTTCACACATGTCTCTTCACACACATCACTAAGTGAACAGTTTCCTCGGATGACTAGTTTTGCACCGGAAGATCTTTTGACATTCGAATTCACTCGAACGTATTAAATATTGCTTTACACGAAAATACCTTATTTAATGCTGCGATTCTGTGTGTGTGTGTGTGTGTGTGTGTGTGTGTGTGTGTGTGTGTGTGTGTGTATTTGTGTTTGTGTGTGTTAGTGAGTGTGTCTGTGTGTGTGAGTGTGTGTGTGAGTGTGTGTGTGCGTGTGTGGGTAGTATTAAGGAAGTCAAAACAAATAGTGATACTTAAAAATCATACGTTTGTGGTGTGTGTAATAGATAATTAGAAAAGCAGCTATGCGTAAACCGTCCTTAGTTAAAACATTTCATATGGTTAGTGCTGTAAGATGGCTATAACGTTAGATGGGCGAATACTTACATAGAGTATACAGAGGCACAAAGAAGAGGGATAGAAGGAGGCGTTCAAAAATTTTGGTATCGAGTACCGGTTCTGAGCAGAGATGAAATACATACATACATACATAAGTGGAGGTGTCTTCAGCTCTGGTGCTGAGTGCGTTTCTTTTTTCTTTTTTCTTTGGCCTTTTGTTCTTTCGTTCTTCGATGCAGCGTCAATGAATGTCAGCGAGCGAATGACCAACCTGCCAAATTTCCCTTTAAATACTCGCCGGTGGGCTCCCGCAGCCATCGCCAGCTAACTGTCACATGATATAGTCTAAGCTTCAACTGACCATTGGAGAAGGGCCCGTAGTTTTGGCCCGCGCTCTCTTTAGACCTACCTTCTAACAAAGTCGTGTTCGTTTCACCACCAGCAGACAGACCCGACTAACCGTCTTGTAGTACAAGCCTTCGAACTACTGGAGATGAAGGCACCCAATGAACGAGATGGTTCCCTCGGCCCACCTGTCATGTAGCAACGTTGTTTAAGTGCCAGCCAGCCTCGCCGAACGACGCTATTTTCCAGTCGGCATGTTATGGCTTTCGAGCCATTTCAGGTCTTTTTCTTTTAGCCATGCTTAGAAGCTGGCATTGTCGACCTCCTCTTGTATCCACCTTATTACTTTTCCCAGCTCTGAGCTCGAAAATGCAAACTTTCTTTTAAGTAACGTCGCCATTCTCCTTTCAAGGAAGCCTCTAGATACCACTGCCAGATGGTAATACTCGACAGTTCACCCCTGTTCTCCGCACTGTTCGATTAATCTCTCATACCTCTTCTGCTACCGTTGCTCTGCCTTAGCGATCTTCTCTTCCTAAGGCACTGGCAGCTCTATCAAAATACCAGTTTTTCGTTCTGTGTTCCATAGGATTAAATCTGGTCTTTTTGTTGTTTTTATGAGTGGAAATATTAACAATCTTTCCAAATCTGAGGCCAACTCCCAGTATCCCTTCCATCTTTCGTCTGTTTCGTATACTTTTTTTGAAGGTCTAGTTTTATATTCTTTTCCTTGTTGGTCTTCTCTTTGAGTACTGTGTTTATGGCACCGAGGACTTGATAGCGACGCCATGTATATCTGCTTAGTTTTAGCCTGCAGTTTGACGGAACATCTCTCTCTGTCGCCTTCTGTCTGCATCTACATTCATCAGTCGTTTGTATGCTCCACGGACTAAACTGGCCGATGAAGGCAAAACGTCAAAAGTAGGCTTGACCAGGAATGATGTTCTTGCTGGTTCACAAGCCCAAAGTTCCTTCCACGAGATTCTGCGACTGACCACATATCCCTCCCATCTCAGGTACTGTTCCTGTTGACTACATTACACCAAATGTACATTTCACCTTTCTTTTTCCTCCATTCTCACTTCGTACACCACTGTCTCTTTCATCTCTTTTACGCTTCTCATGCAAAATGGTTTGAAATTGTGCAACACCAGACTGGTTCTTGCTTCTTGCGTCCCTCCGACCATATCGGCATGCCTTAGCTTTCCGATCGCGCTGTTTACTGCTTCTCCCGCTTTCCATTCTCCCTGTTCGTACCTTTGGAGTGTTTTCTCGGATGTTCTGATCTTTTGAATACCTTAGTATCATTATAATCCTCACCTTTCCTGCCTTATTTTCTTCTCGATGTTATCGGTAGTTGTAGCACAGGTTTTTTATATAGTGCAGATGTATTCAGTGGTTTTGGAAGGGCAAGGCATTTTCTGATAAACACACAGCATCTTAGTTCCATGCTTCCTACCCTACTCGAGGCTATTTCATACATTTGCAATGGCCACATTATCGATGGTTAAAGTCGAAATTGCAGTATTCAGCATTTGAATTTCCCCAGTAATGTTGTATTGTGAATTGCCTTTCGTCCTTTTTCCATTACATCGTGTGTTTCTTTGTTTTGCGTCTTTATCAATAAATCTCTATACCTTCTGCCGAAATTTTTTACGGGTTGTTCTTTCATTTCGCCTCCTATCCTGAACTTCACTTCTTTTTGGACTCCTTTCACGAATGCCATGACTGATATCATGCACCCAGCTGCAATAGCTATTTCTAGCCGTTTCCACTCCGTTCTGACCTTTCCTGCAGTAAATCTCATCCTACCTTTATCGTAGTAACACACCAGCATTCGTTGAAAATTTGGTATGCAAAACAAGTCCATAGCTGCCTGAATTAGTGCATGTGGAACAGATCCGTATGCATTGGCAAGATCTAGTCATACAATGTACAGGTATTTCTTCAGTTGTTTTGCACTGTTTGGTAGCTTCCCAGATGGCAAGTGCATGTTCCATGCATCGAGGGATTCCAGGGATCCCTGCCTTCTGGATTGCATCATTAACATATCCGTTTTCCTGTACGGACTTTCTGATTCTCCTAGCAATAATTCCAAACATGATCTTCCCATCGATATTTAGCAGTAAAATGGGTCGGAATTGCCCTAGCGTTTTTGCCTCCATCTCTTTATGTAAATAGACACCTTCAGCTATAAACTATCGCTCTGCTGTGTCTTCTTTCTTCCACATTCGTCTTAGAAAACGTAAATAGTCGTAAACGCAATTTCGGACAATATTTATGAAGCTTGTAGCTAACTCCATCGTTCCTTGGTAAACATTTTGCTCTTATTTTCTAATGAACTCATCAATTTCGTTTCGTCCGGTGTCACTCGAATCAAATGGTACTCTTGGCTCGAGTTATTTCTTCAGCCCGAGCATTTCTGGGAGTACTTTATTACTACTAGCGTTGCTGTAATCTTCTTTAAGTTGGTGTTCGAATTCTTTTTTAGTGCAATCTAATCTTCCGCGTTTACTTTCCGTAAAGAAAGGTTTAGCATATTGATATGGGTTGTTTACAAAACTACGATAGTTCTTTTCTCACTCCTTTCTTCTATTCTTCCTTCTTTCCTCCTTTAGCTGGCCTCGATTCCTCTTTTTTTATCTCTTCATATAGTTGTTTTAGCCTTTCTTATTCCCCCTCCTTTGCATCCCTCCATCTGGATTTTAGATTTTTTTTTTCGCTTCTCCTAACTTTGCGATCCGTCTTTCGCTCCTCGAAGGTCCGCCTTTTGCCGATAATTCTCCATTCCCTGTTGTTTCAAGTCCAAATCTTTTCTTTTCTTCCCGCTAGATTATGGTAGCCAAGCTCTCGAGCTTTTGTTCGTCATCCCCTTTGAATTTGGTGATCATTCTTGCTATTTTGCCGTAGAATTTCTTATAGCTGGCAGCATCATTTGCCTTCGGCCACTTTGGCTTCTTCACGCCGATTTCTTTTCTTGGCTGTTCCGATTTAACGGTCGAATGACCCTCCCTATGGTTTCTTTCCAGGAGGATCTATCTACGCGTTTTCTGGTTTTTCAACCTGCGCTGTTGAATCACTTTCATCTGACATATTTTCCCTTGGTGAATTCTAAGCCCCATGTAACAACTTTCCGCAACAACTGAATTCCTCCTCTACCTTTCCTTTACCGCTTCCTTTCTCGTTGTACATTTCCGGTCTGGGTCCATTCAGTTTCCTTTTTTATTCCCTCGGCTCACCTGTAAGGCAGCAACGTTGTTTAAGTACCAGCCAGCCTCATCGAGCGACGCTATTTTCTAGTTGGCATGTTATGGCTTTCGAGGCATTTCGGGTCTTTTCGTTTCAGCCATATATAGAAGCTGCCTTTGTCGACCGCTTCCTGTATCCTCCTTATTACTTCTCCCTGTTCTGAGCTCGAAAACGCAAACCTTCTTTTTTAAATAACGTCGCATGTACATATGCAGCGTTATATATGCATGCATGTATATGTGTACGCATGTGCATGTATTTAGAGAAATGTATGAATATACGTATGTATGTATTTTGTGCGTGGATTTGTATGTGTGTGTGTGTGTGTGTGTGTGTGTGTGTGAGAGTATGTGGGTGTGTGTGTGTGTGCGTCAGCTCATTAAGAAATTGCTTTTTTTGGTTATTGAATTGATTTTAGTCCTATTTCTAGCAACACTCATGCTGATTAGTGCCTTGTTCATTTTAGTAGTGTATATATTCTGCTTTTAGGTTATACAATTGCGAATTAGCCACCTATATTACTTATAATTATCATGTTTACCGTTTAAGAAATCAGCATATGATTTCAACGGAGATCTTATAAGCTGACAAGGTGAGATGGATTTAACTCTATTCACTGTGGGGAGCTAACAGTGAGTATGAAGATGCGTTAGGCATCAAAATGCAAAATCATCGGTGACTTAGCTCATTAAGATAGTGCTTTCTGTGTTTATTGAGTTGCTTTGACTCTTATTTCAAACAATACTAGTGCTGATTAGTGCCTTTGTTCATATTAGTGATGTATACAATGTATGTATGTATGTATATATATATATATATATATATATAT
>NC_068995.1:37740063-37742475 GCF_001194135.2 Octopus bimaculoides | reverse complement strand
TATATATATATATATAACCTTATGATACTAACTTCATTTAATATAGAACTGATAAGGTTATGTAGATTTATTTATTATTAGAGATGAACAAGGAATAGATTCATAATCTCATGCTTAATTCATGCGCTGTATTTGTGTTTTCTCTGTTTGTTTAAACACATACATATATATATATAATATACAATACGTATACCTACGTACATATGTGTGTGTGCGTGTGTGTGTGTGTGTGTGTGTGTGAGTGTATGTGTGTGTGTGTGTGTGTATGAGTGCGCGTGTGTGTAAGTGTACACATTTAACTGTAGCTCCCTATTACACAATCAAACGATCATATTCTAATTGTAATTATATCTAATTCTTATCTACCATATTTAATCGCAGAACTACTAATTAATGCTGCCTAAGGAACATATCATACGCTACAACCGGTATAAAGACCTACATAAAAACTCACATGCATATACATAGACATTCTGCTCTCGCACACAATCATGCACATAACTACACTCACACAATAATATATTTTTAATAACTATTATAAAACATCGATCAATTGTAGGATGCTAACATATCGAAATAAATATTTAAACATTTCTTTCTAAAAACTGGATCTATTTTCCCAATATACAGTGTGGCAAGACGGTCACTATACAGTTACTTACAATAACAAATAACAAAGAGTCCAGTAATTTATTATGGAAATAGCTCTGGTTAATTCTGGTTAATAACAATAAAATGGTATGGGAAACAATAATAAATTAATTACCGATACTGGTCGAGCTGCAAGCCACCTGCTCTAGTGCATTCCTTACAACGTGAGAGAACGCTTCGACAAATGTCACGACACAAATGGTTCTGACGGCGTAAATCTGCTAATGCATCTCGAATAAATTTATTGAGGTCATCGATATTTCTCGGTTTCTTTGCGAAAACGGAATCTTTGATAATTCCCCATATAGCGATATTCGTTGGGGTCAAATCTGGTGTGTGAGGAGGCCACTCAAGGCCTGCCACGTCATCCTAGCCGTTTTCTGGAAATATTACATCAAGATAATTTCTTACTTTGAGGGCGAAATGTGGTGGTGACCCGTCCTAATGAAAGTAAAGGTCATGGAACTCATTCTTTTGTTGTAAAACAGGGACTACAGCGGTTTGTAATGTTTCTAAGTAGTTAGTTACAGTGACTGTTTCATCAAAGAAAGTAGGACCGATGATTCCAGAACTTGATACGCCAGCCCGAACAATTACTCCTGGTTGGTTCAATTGACTTTGGATGTTTAGATGAGGATTCTCTGAATCCCAGTAAGTTCAATTCTGTCTGGTACACTTCTAGATAGCTTGACTCGTGCTTCGTCATATCTTTGGTCACTCTCATTTGTCAGATTAACTTCCGATAAGCTACAATTATAAACCAACTTTGATGATTTATAAACTACAGTCATGAAACCTGTTTCTGTGTCGTATGTATTGCTTTGCTTTTTTTTCTTCTGATTCTGCTTAGCTTCTTTTATTATAAGTAATTGTATTGTTACTTTATTGCCACCTTGTATATCAGACCAGCGCATAATAAATGGCATAATAAATGTTTCCTGGTATTTCACGTATTGTTGTTGTCAAAAATTAAACCCAGATCTTTTAGGCGTAAGTGTGTGTGTTTGTGTTTATTGCGTGTGCCCGTGCGTGTGTGTGTGTGGGTGTGTGTGCGTGTGTGTGCACGCACGTTTGTACGTGTCTGTGTGCGTTTGTGTTTGTGTGTGCGGGCGCATTTGCATTTATTCCGTGCAATTTTAAATGATGTTTATCTGCCACCATTTCTTTTTCGAATATGATGAATTAAATAAATACATTACCTCCTACAATGGATTATCTGCGACAGTCTTTCATACACGAACACCACAGTCATTTCCCATTGTGAATAATTTCTTGCGCACTTTCAATTTGTTAAACCATGGAAGATTTTGCCAGTCAAATTCAGTGCAGGTTTTGTAACGTTGTGATGACAGAGAAATTTCAGAACATCAGCTATATTGCATTCTTAAAAATATCTAGTGTCAAATGTGTTAAGGTCGACAAAAAGGACAGAAACGTACAGACTGCCTTTTATAATTAAATATGATTTCTAGTCTCTCATTTATCATACTATGATAATAATTTCAGAATGTGGACCTTATATATACGACTGAGGTACCACACACACACACACACACACACACACATACAGATAAACACACGCACTCATACACACACATATATATATATATATTTATATATGTGTGTGCATGTGTATGAGAATAAATATGTGCAAATGCTTGAGGAATTATATGCTTTTTCCTACAGGGACATCAGAAAACCCATGAGAAGTTATTGAATAGAAAAACACATTAGGTTAAATGGGTATATATATATATATAT
>NC_068995.1:37727756-37739545 GCF_001194135.2 Octopus bimaculoides | reverse complement strand
TATACAGGATGTAGTGAATAATTTGTCGTCAAAATTACGCATAAATGACAGTAACACTGACACCTCATTTTAACAGATATATTTACCAAAATTACATTAAAATACTTTGAAATACTAAAGAGAAAATCTATTTAATAAAAGCGCCGTTGGCTTCAACCTCGGCCGCCAGACGACTTTGGAAAGTTCCTCAACTCTTCTGGATGGTCTCTTTGTTTAAGTTGTTGAATACTGCCATAATCCTTGCCTTCAGTTCATCTTTGGTGTTACAAGGAGTTTTGTTGGTCTCTCGCTTAACTGCACCCTGCACATACTAATCAGGGGGGGCTGCAGTCTGGGGTGGTCAGGTGTTAGGGGTAATGTGGTCGTAGAAATTGCCTGACAGCCATGACTGTGTTCAACGGCATGTGTGGCATGGTGCGGCGTCATCTTGCTCGACATAGGGTCTTCCAGCAGTCACCTTCTTTGCGCAAGGCAGCACTACCTCCTCCAGGCACTTGAAGTAGTCCTATGTTGTCATGGAGATACCTGCTTAGGCACCCACGCAAATTTTCAGAAAGTGTATGGAAAGGGGTGTATGATTCGCACACAAATGTACAAGCAGTTCAGAGATTTCTAATATGGCAGAAAAAATGTCGATATTGACGAACGTTGTAGGAGATCTGCAATCAGCATCCTGAAAAGGATGGTATAAGAACACCTCGGAAAAGGTCACAGAAATTGAGAAAGCAATCTTACTCTGGGATATGCCAATACACAAAGATAGAGAAATCAAGGCTAATAGACTAGATATAGTTGTCAGAGACAGCAAATCAAACAAAATGCTTTCTAATGGATGTATCAATACCGATAGATGACAAAAGTCTGGAAATAGTGTTAACTGGAACGAGGAGCTTAAAAACAGAAACAATTCCTATTATAGTACTCGCATTAGGTATGATAAAAAAAGACATTCAGACAAATATATAACAAAAATACCAGCACTTACAAGTATATATAACATACAGAAAATAGCACTACTAGACACCGCGCACATCCGACGTAAAGTGCTTGCAATAAAGTGATAATAAGAGTACCTCAACAAACCACAGCACATATCCAATTTACCCATACCCAATTTACACATACCCAATTTACACGGTAGTGCAGTTAAAGCACGTGATAAAGATAAAACTACGGAATAGTAGTGATACCCCAGTGTCACTTTGATGGCATTCACTGCTCTCTCGCTCAATAATAATAATAATAATAATAATAATAATAATAATAATAATAATAATAATAATAATAATAATTCTACGCAAAACACTTTCAATACAGTAAACATAAGCGCACCACAGCAAACCACAGCACATACCCAAGGCGCACAGAGCTCCGCTCGGTAGTGAAGTGAAAGCACGTTATAAAAATAAAACTACTGAACAATAATAATAATAATAATAATAATAATAATAATAATAATAATAATAATAATAATAATAATAATGCAGTACCACGCATCGAAAGATTTCCTCCAATGCGCCCAATCTGCATCGGATATGAATGGTTTACAGCCGAAATTTTGGAGTGGCTGAATGGCTTTCTACTCCCTGTCCCGAAAAGATCAAGTTCTTATATATTCGGGATAATTTTGATTGGTGTCTAAAATCAGCAACTTTTTTAATCACTGTTTCTTCCTTATATCCCAATATTGACTACAATGAAGGGGTGCATTGAAAAAACGGTCAAACAAAGGTACTCCATCAAATTTTATTAAGGTTTGTGTTACAAAGTAACACAATGATGTTTGGACAAAAACTTTGCCACCAGACGAGGGGTCGCGCCATGTGTACCCGCTATAGTAGTTAATTTTGCTAATGTCTTCATGACGAATTATTCGAGACACAGTTACTGAAGACATTCAAATCCCTATATGGTCATGAAATAACACTGGGAATCTCTAAATTGTTCTGGTTCAATAATGCCTGTTTTTTTTCTTTTTTTAGCTTGAGAAGGGTCACAGAATAGTTTAATTGACTTCTTGCATTTCTGTGACTGCTTTGCTAAAAAGTATGGCCTTAAGTCCAACATTACATTTACGTCTACTTTTTCAAAAAGTAGCGTTGAATTTTTGGACAAAAAAGTTAAGATTTCTATAGGCAGAATAGTGACAGTTATTTTGCAAGTACATGTCATGTCACATTTACATCCACCGTCGCTCCAATCATCCACATCATGTAATTCTTTCAAATTCGGAAACTCAATTTTTTAGGATGAAACGGATTTGTACGGACATAGGGGATTACTATAAAACATGCAAATGCTTTTGTACACCATTACGTCACACGCGGTTACAGTGAATTATGATTAAAGAAAATAGAAAACGACACAGCTAAGATTAGCAAAGAAAGTTATACCTTCACACAAAATGTTAGCAAACGCAGTACAATATGTGACAAAATTACATTAGTGATTAACAGGCACCGAAATTTTGCTAGCATTTCAAGTGTTGCTTGGAAGTTACCGGCATGTTGCGGAAAAATATCCTCGTTTCAAATTAATATTTCCTCAGAGGCCTATTATAGTCTTTAGACGGAACTAAACGATATGTATTAAGCTATACTTCTGACTCCAAGGAAACTAATATTGGAGTATCTGCACGCTGTACCTTGAAGAACAGCCGCAAGAGAGGTAAGCTCTGCTCAATGGGCAATAACACGAGTCAAATGAATTCGCTCACGAATCATAACAAAAATGTTATGATTTATACAGAAGATGGGACATGTAAAGATTCTCATTTGGTGTACGAGGCAGAATGCGCGAGACAACTTGATTTATGTTGCTTGTAAAAAAGAGCAATTAGACTAAAGATTTAATAGGCACAGATATGAAGTCAGACACATTAACTTGCTGAACATTTTACATCAAACGGCTGCAATAATGGAAAACACATGAAAGTGCATATTCTCAGAAAATATTCTGAATCTGATACAATTTCAATACTCAAAATGCATGAGTAGAAATATGTTTTCGTGTTATTAACATCACGCCTTGGAGGAATGAATAAAATGACAGGAGAATTTCGTCAAATTTACACAAATTTCATTGAATATTCTACTTTGGTCTTTTCCTTTATTTTCCTTTTCGTTTTCACCTCCTTTTTCTTTCTTTTCCTTTTCTCCAGTTGTAAAATTCAAACTTGAAGACTGACGATATTATTCCACCAACGTGTGTATTTATAATTTTTTTCCGCAAGCGGATCTGATTTTTCCATCGTTAAAGTACTGATGACGTCTTGTTTTTCCAGTGGTCAAGAGTGTCTTTCTACTTGGTTGGCTTCCCTGTGGGGAACGATCATCAGTCATTCCGGTTGGTTGATTCCCCTAAAGGGTCACGTTGTCGTATTTGCTGAAATTCGGTTTCCTAGAGTTAGGTCACGTTACCAACTGTTGTTTGTAAAAATTCCATTGGTCTAGAGATAGACCAACTGTTGTTTCTATGGTGATATGGAGTTGCAATTTCGAAGCCCTGTTGAAATATTGTTACTAAATTTTTTTGAATTGTTTGTTGTTCCTGATTGTTTGTTTTTTTTTTCTGGAGAAATTGAGTGTTTTTTTTTTCTTTTTTCTTCGGTGTTTTTCTTCTTTCTAAGGATATTCAGCTGCAATTTATATTTTTAATGAGTATGCTTTCCGCTCTTAACTAAGTATAACTGAAAATTTGATAATGCTCATTTCTTGTCGATTATTACTAACACTAATAAGCTTTGTATATTGAAACAAATTGATGCACAGTTTTAATATTATTGAATGTTATGAACATTTAAGCTTGTCAACATTGAAATTTCTGAACATCTCCTAATTCGTAATTCTAAATTTGTCTCTTATGAACTTTTTGATTTGTCATCATTGAAACTTTGAACGATGCTTTTCTAATTGAAAATTGCAATTTTTTACCATTGATAAACAAAAAATATTGTCGAAACTAGTTTGGTATATATATATGTAAATAAATTTGTTTTAAACAATTGCATTGTCTTGAAATTTAAGTGCATTTTCAACAATAAACGTAAACGTCTGTCAATCTAGAATTAATAAATAATGTCACGCAAAGTAGATTTCCATAAAAGATATTCATGTGAAGTATTTACGTTCACACATCTGCAAGTATTCCATACACATTTCATCTGTGATTAAATAAAAGAAGCATTCACAGTGATCAGACGTCCAAGTGCTCGACGGCTGAGTTGCCAAACATAAACCTTTTTTAGTGTAAAATATTTCTAAATGATGGTTACAAAACGATCAAAATATGTGTCGTTCAATCTTTCTCTCATGCTGATGTGCTGCCCATGTGGCATCTATGTGACAAATAAGTATAGCTGTTACATGGCTGCATCATGTCAAAGAGTACCCAAGCGAGCTTCACCAGCTTCTCCAAAGTGCATTTTCTATTTTGCGTTCAATCTAAGTCTAGGAGATGCAAGATGATCTGTGGGGCAGACTTTTCTTCTCAAATGGAGGTAGTGGTAACATAACTTTGTGCAAACATGTTCTTGCTATCCAAGAATACAAAAACAATCATTGTGTAAAACTCACCGTACCCTGAAAGCACAAACCCCATATTTCCTAACAAAAAATCCAAATATCAGTTCTTAGACAACAAGGCCCTTGTCAAGGGCCGATATACAACCTCAGTTCCTATTGAAGTCAGATTTCGCGGCCTTCCAGCCGGATCCGTGCACTATTTACTGCAGAAGATAAGTTTGTAACCCAGCCGACTATTGCAAAACTGCAAGTGGAACCCTTCTATAGCTGAAGACTAGCTCACTCATCGCTACCCCACTCAGGTGATGCGTTCAGGCTAACGAGCGAAACACTTGTGACCCTGAGACGTTAGCTGATGATATGGAAGGGTTTCCTGTATTGTAATGGGTTTAGAAGAGCTTGCAAAACCTCCAAGTAGCTCCTGCACTTAATACGAGTGTCTCAGAATATCTGAAATTTATTTCAAACACATATATATATACATGCAATTATAGCATCTAAAGTATCAGCAGTCTGGTGAAATATATAAGAAAGGGAACCGAGACCCTAGGTCAATGGATATGACAGATTTATGGCATTGGCTTCAAAATTCTTCCTCTTAGACAAACGTTTGTTTGGGGTATTATGTTCTTAAATATTTTTTACTACCACGTCACTGGCATTTTTTTCGGCACATGCATCTGCACACATTTACGTATACATATCTAACCACGTGCACACACGCACGCACTTACACACATACACACACGTATACGCATGCACACACACAAAACTACACACAGACTATGCACATGCTGCGGGAAAACAAGCGCGCATAAACATACACATACAGAAGTATACTCGCTCTGCGCATCATATTGTTCCACGTCATTTCTTCAGAAGTTACGTACTACTATTGTTAACGTGCACACAGCACTCAGTCAATGTAAGACCATCGATTATGCGTGTGTATGTTCGATTGTTTCTATATGTACAACACTAATTTATCCATATACATGATGTAGCTAAGTGTTTGTAGATATTTATAGACACAGGCGTAGCTTTGCCACCAAAAAGCTTAACTTGTAACCACGTAGTTTGGAATTTAGTACCAATATACAGAATCTTCTTCAGTATGTTTCACTATAGCCTCGGTTCTATCAAGGCTTTGTGAGTGAATTTGGTAGAATGATATTGTTTGGAAACCTGTCTTGTATGTATGTGCGTGTGTATGTTTTTTCACTTTGTCGCCTCCCCCACTAATATTTGACAACCTGTTCTGTTTGCTTACCTCTCTGTAATGTAGCGGCTTGTTAAATTATCTAATATAATGTGTACCAGACTTAAATAAATAAGCATAAATACTGAGTTTCGAATACCTCATTGCAAATTGATACCCCAGCATGGCAACAATTAGACAACTAAAACACAGATGTATCATGAGCATGGTCGCTGGATGTGCACATTGTATACTGCAGAAATGTGCCCAACATCGTTGATCTGGGCATCAATCAGTGTTAAAGGTGGTCGGTTCATAAAATTGAGCAATGTAAGTATCCAGTCCTATATTTAAGAGATGAGGAATTATGTACATTATTTACAATATTTACATTTGACGGATATTTGTCCTCATCTTGTTTGATGCGGACAAATATCCGTCAAATATAAATAATCTAAATAATGTAAATGTATGTATGCTTCTACAGAATGTAATATATTTATACTGAGAGCAAAATGTATTTATCGATACGTATAAATGAATAATAAATGTAAAGATACCACGAGTTCGATATATTGTGAACTTTAATACAAAATATTCCCCATTACTTCTCTTGCATATTTGTATAAAAGTAGATCACAATATATAACGTTATGTCACTATGCATCTGGATTTTTTAAGAGACTAAATCTCAGACTTAATTGACTGGTTGGAAAAATTTTAAAGACAATACTTTGACATATACAATCGAATTGATAGAACGTAATGGCTTGTTTTTCATTTCAATATATATTTCAAAAATACAAAAAAAAAACAAAAACAAATGAACAAATGCATTTGATATTATACTAAAGTTGCTATGATGTTTAGACCTTAGGACACATTCAATTTTCAGAAAATACATTGTTTATACTGACATCAGATAAACGAATGGAATGTGTTTTCATTGGACTGCTTGCTTTCAAATATTAGTCTCGATATTTTTGCTTGAAAATGAATATTAAATTGAACTAAATGTACGCAGGTATGAAGTTTGGAAATTTCATTTTAAAATATTTATTGTCATATTGCAAACTAATAAAGAAAACTTAATTTGTTCAGAATTTTAATGATGTGTATAATGTCTTTTGCAAACAAAAACAAATATAGAATATATTGGTGGATGAATGTTTTATGTGCGTAATTGTGATTATGCGTGTATCCAATGCAATGGATTTTATTTCATATAAGCCTTGTATTATGAATCTTGCAGCATCATCTAGGGAAATCAACACAAAAGACTTTTTTTTCAAATAGACTATAATTGATATAGCTATCTCAACTCACGTGGTTTCGACCTCCACTCTATGACATAATAAAACGATGTCTCTATTATTGCAGTACACATAAAGTTTGAATGTTGTAGTTTTCTCATAATGTATTTATTTTCTGTGAGACGGACTCAGCTATATCAAAGTTAAGAGTTTGGTCAACTGAGATAAATTTTGTGGTAAGGCCAGACGACCTTTCGGTTACAATAATAAACCCTTTTATGACCAGTTATTATATATGAAATGCAAAATCTGTAGATATAAATTTACTAAGGATTCGTTGTTCTCTATCTGTTGTCTCTCTCTTCCCCCTCTCTCTGTCTCTTTCTCTCTCTATCATACCGGGTTGAATGAACGTCACTAAACAAATTGCACATTGTAATCTTGGAGGTATTTATCTGGTGGCTTCAAGCGGTGCACCAACTGCGCTTTTCTACTTCGGAACTTTGGCCCTCACTATGTTTGCTGTTTGATATGTTGAAGAGGAAACGAGAGAAGTGTGGTGTACAGAAATGACTTCACATATTCTGTTTCATAGATTCAGTAAAGATTAGGCTGCACTGAATAAAATTCAATCATAACTAATATATAGGATCAGATAAAATGTAGAGCTTAAGAAATGGTTCGTTGTAAGAATTTCTACTTTATGATAAGCAACATGTATTATTCTTCAATGTAGAATATTCTTACATATACTGTTGGATGGTTGCATGAACATACATCATTACACAAACAAAAGAATGTAACTGCACTTTTCTTTAGTCATACAAAGCATTATTCTAATGATTGGTTTGATGATCCCAGGTTTAATTTGGGAATTCATGAGATACTATTGTACAGTCGATCATTTAATTGAGAAACTATTATAGTGATTGTAAATTATTTCTATGTAGATGCATGTCTTTGTTAAGAAATTGCAATGTAGTAATTAATCTCAACAGAAAAATTTCACGAAAGTGTTCACACTTCCGTTAACGATGATCATTAAGACATGCTAGGTAAACATTGAAATAAAACGATCTGGTAGTTATTGTTGGAATAAAAGTTTATTCATGCCAACTATTATTCAAATAAACCCGTTTCTTAAAGAATTTTTAAGAGAACGGACATGTTTTTTAATAATTCCCAAATCAATGAAAATGGTTAAAAATATTTTAATTATGTCTTCTATTTTTACAATATTCTTCAATACTTCTGGGACAGAAGATGTAACAAAAATTATTCGTAATTTTATACAAAACTATTGATGAAGTATTTTCGCTTTGCATATTGGAATGGTAATATTAAATATTCTTAGTAATGCTCAGAATTCTCGAACGACTTGTCAATTGAGGGATTAATCATTTAGTTGAGTTCAGTCTATCAATTTCTTCATCTATCCTAATTTATCTTTTAACTGTACATTAATGTATTCATATATAGTAATACTTCACAATAATTTGTACCAGTTGGTCGGTCCATGGATAAGGGAGTAAATTCCATGACATTATTAATAATTCCTAGAAAGATACTAAAATATATTGGTGGTGTTGCTAAGAAACAGAAGCAAAAATATATAATGTTTCTTCTATTAATTTTTTTTTTTATGTAGATTCGGAGACATTGTACATCGTTAATTAAAATACCTTTTTTTGCCTTTTGAGTTTGATATGAATCAACTATCGCGTTTGATATGAATCAACTATCCTTTCCTACGTTTATGTCGCCATACGACTGCGTTTGGAAAGAAGTTAGAAGGTGCTATAATGCATCGTAATGCATATGCATGGAAACAAGATGTAAATAAATGAAATAGCATCTGGAATGCATCTATCATATGGATCTCAGAACAACCTGCGCGTATGTTTGGGCATACATATGAGAGTATGTGTTTGAGTATCTATTCATTTTGCGTATGCCTCCATTCGTGCGATGTTGAATGGTTATGTGCGGATGCTCGCGCGCATGAGTGAACGGGCAGCCTGCGAATAAATTTGATTTAGAGAACTATTTACAAATACACTTCATCGAGACTGTATATGCAATACCGGATCAAGTTTGACTCATATAACATAAAATCTCAAGACGGACAAATGTATTTCTCAATTTCAGATACTTGCTACGCTAGTGACTGTTGCTGTTGTTGCATTTATGTTGTCTTATGATTACATCGGCCCAAAAGCCTTCTCGCTTACTTCCTTTGTCTCTACTGTGTATAGGTGTGTTATTGTGTGTTACGGATGAAGGTTTCTTAGAATAAATAGTCCAATGTAAGAAATTTGATAGACAAGATGTTTAATCACTATCCGTGAGTCCTGATGTGTGGTTCAGTTGTTTAAACGGGAAATCAAGTAGAGGAATAGATATAAAGCAAAGGTTTAGGTGGAGAGAGTGGAACCAAGCTGATACTGTGAAGAAAGTGGTAAAATTTCACAGTCAGAGATAGTGAGGCCGGGAAAACAATTATTCATGCTAGCAAACAATTAGTGGAAGTCTTAGGCTTCTTAATTTCTTTTTTGTATTGTGTGTTTCATGCTAATTGTTTCTGGGAGGAGGGACTACTTTTTTCTAAATTGTCCTTTGTTCATAATTAGGGGATTAGCTTTCACAGTGAACAGCTTCTTGACTGGATGAATTTTACCCCAAAGTTTTTTCTTCGCCATTAATCTTCAGTTGGTTTGTCAGGTCACTCTTTAACACTACTGGTAACATGTAATACAGTACGACCTGTCACATGGTTGGGTCGTCGGCGACTAAACTGGCAACCCATTCAAGCTTGCTTGGTGAGGAGGGTGACTGTTGGACAACCTTTGGGATGAAAAATAAGATCCATAAATGGGTGGAAGAACTACCGTGTAGTCAACAGCCAATTCAACATAAACCTTGTAGCGGTGAAGTGGCTGTATGCTCCGGAAAGCTATGCTGGAGGGAGAGAAATCTTCAGGCAGGTCTTACCCGGCCAAATAGATCGAAGGGTAGGAGACAGACTAAACCTTAACCATTAGAGGAGTAAACCTTAATGACAATACATTGAAGCCTCGGCAGCAGGGCGTGGATTTTGTTATTAGCTGGACCTAACAGATCACATTCGTAGCTTTGAACTAACAGGGTGCAATGCAGAGAATCTTGAATACAAGACAATGGATGAGATCCTAATATTCCTAGTTTGATGGAAACTGCGGAACCACATGGAGCAGTGCCATGTGACTCTTATAGTACGCACAAATGAAACTCCTGTGAAAGGGGCGTCCCGGGGGACGACGTAGATATATAGATGGTTTGTGAAGTAAATTAAGTCCGATCTCTGAGTTGTCTGATGAAATTGATTGTTTTCTACATCGAGCTTTTGAGATGTTGGAATATTACTTGAAATTGTTGGAATATTATTTGTACAGGAATGACATTTATTGGCGGTCACTCTCAATAAGTGTTTTTCTTCTTTTTGAACATTGCTCGGCTAAACGGATCCAACAATCATAACCCCTTAATCTGAATCAGCATTGAAACGTTATATGAAAATGTAGACTCTGAAGAACAGTTTTCAACCCTCTAAAGTAAGTAACTTCCATAACCAATTTGTTTCCCTACTTTACAGAAAAACATACTTGTCCAAGGTCATCAAGGTTGTAAACAAACTACTCGATCAGTCTAACTTTTATTGTCACTCTGCTTTTGACACACACGAGCAAAAACACATAGAATAAAAGATCTTATAAATACGTGCGCATAAACACGTATTGACGCAAATATTTTGATAAATATTACTCAAACAATAAACAAAAAGATATTGTTTCAAAAATCTGAAGCCTTAAAGCGTAGAGTTAATCTCAGGCAAATCATTAAATACGGAGATATAATTGCTTTCTTTTATGTGAAATGCTGTCAGGATTGCAAATAAGTTATTGAACGACCAGAACGACCAGAACGGCCAGAATATAATGAATATTATCACATTAGTTGAAAGCATTTCATATCGCATCGTTCCAGAGCATAGAAACCATGTATCGAAATAGCATTTCCTGCACCCTATTATGCCTTATCAATAGATTAATAAACTTATTTGAAGAAACCATTGTTCGAAGCAAATAAGTATCTACAAAATAGTAATAATTATTACTGTTCCTTAATGCTAACGCAACCCCCAAATTTATTTCAACTAAGATATGCGAGTAATTAAAATAGAAAATGTGTGAATATTTATTTTCCAGTTGAGATATCATATTACAATTCCAATCATAATATAAGCTGTTGAGACACATTTGAATACTTAATTAATGTAGTATTAAATAGATTGCATATAACAGCTGAAAACAGAACCCAAGGAAATAGATGGTAGTCTGCAATAATTTATATAACTTAAATTTGGCAGGCTTTCTTTATGTAGAAGACAAGGTACAGTAATCGCTCGCCATATCGCAGTTCACCTATTGCGGGGGATTTTGGAACGTAACACCACCGATAGTCGTGGGATTACAGTACACTAAAATGACATCCAAGTTGGATAATCTTATCTTTTGTCTTTTACTTGTTTCAAGTATTAGACTGCGGGCATAATGGGGCACGACCTTACAGGATTTCCGACGAACGATTTGATACCAGTAATTATCTTTCTAAGCCTGGTACGTATTACCGAATCACAAATTTACAATGACGTAATGATACTGACACCGGTTTTCAAGTGGTGGTGGGATACAAACACTGACACAAAGACACACAGACGCACATACACACATACGGCTATATATATATATATATATATATATATATATATATATATAT
>NC_068995.1:37724484-37725716 GCF_001194135.2 Octopus bimaculoides | reverse complement strand
ATATATATATATATAAATTAGAAATGATCTAATTATAAATCTCACAGAGAGAATTAAGCAGCAGTGTTATGATAAAGCAGTTGTATACTGTCAACACAATGTGACAGTCCCAATAAAGGAATCATACTGCTGCTATTTAGCCTAAGGAAGCTGGACCGCTTCCTGTCGGCCTTGACACATTTCCTGTGTGCTTATATTTGCGAGGGGGAGACAGGCACCCCCCCCCCCCCAGCTCAGTGTGCATTCAGGGAAATGACAGCAAGAACCTTTACCATTTTATGAAGCAACTTTATGGGCCTAAGGCTTCTGCATCAACTCCTTTTCATTCCAAGGAGTCTTCTATTCTATTTACTAAATTAGCAGAAATCACAGGTCGATAGATTGACCACTTCTCGGAACTCCTAAATGAAGGAAGTATGTTAAGGAGGGGGTCGACACCTATGAAAAAGCACATATTCTTCATGAAGAAATTAAGCATGCTGCTCCAAAGTACACTGCTAGCGTAGTGAAAGGGGAAAGCTTGGTCTGCAATGTTTGCAGTTGTGTATGCTTGTCAAGAGCAGGGCCCACTAGCCACCAACAGAGCCACAAATACAAAAATATAAATTAGTCTTAAAGCGCACAATGTTCCTAAAGATCAGCAATGGTCTTAAATGATCACGAGTGGACGGCCATCATATGTGTGTGTGTGTGTGTGTCTGTGTGTGTGTGTGTGTGTGTGTGTGTGTGTGTGTGTGTGTGTGTGTGTGTGAGTGTGTGTATCCGCTCACACTGGTTTGGACGGCTCGATGTTATTACAGAAGGCACATGCCCAAAGTGTTATGTAGTGGGACTGAAACAGGAAGCATATGGTTGGGCAGCATCTTTTAACCAAACTTCTACGTCTACGCTTATATGTATGTGTATGTGACATACTGAAATTATCTTCGCTCCAAGGCTCTTTCAAATAAAAATTAAGACGAAACTACAACTGCATAAAACGGTATGTTAATGTGAAATAATTAACAATTCTCCAATGTTAGCAAAGCATTAGAAAAGTCTGGTTTTACTAAAGAGAAGAGGACAAATAACTTCATACATTCTTTTCTATTCTAGGCAAAAGGCCCGAAATTTGGGGGGAGGGAAGCCAGTCGATTAGATCGACCCCAGTACGCAACTGATACTTAATTTATCGACCACGAAAGGATGAAAGGCAAAGTCGACCTCGGCGGAATTTGAACTCAGAACATAAA
>NC_068995.1:37719735-37724474 GCF_001194135.2 Octopus bimaculoides | reverse complement strand
AGGATGAAAGGCAAAGTCGACCTCGGCGGAATTTGAACTCAGAACATAAAGACAGACGAAATACCGCTAAGCATTTTACCCGGCGTGCTAGCGTTTCTGCCAGCTCATCGCCTTCAAGTAACTTGATATATTAACAGAGGAGATAATATACAGACATGCATGTATACATATACACAGACACATATACATACACACACATATGCACATACACACGTACACTCAAACACGCACGCATATAGAATTCCTTGTTTTGCTTGTAAAGGTAGATGTTGTTCTACATCATCCTTTTCAGGCACTAATGGGTGTTGACTGTATGTCTACGAGTGTGTAAGCACGAGAGTGTGTGTGTGTGTGGAGCGGGGTGTATCATCTCGTCTGTTTCTGTTTGTAAAACTAGATTTTCCAATCTGTCTTTTCCGAATGTAAAAATATCTGGTGTGATATGAATGGAATTTAGCTGCTAAATCCAGCTTATCGGGTATGGGTGCACAATCTTTTTGCAGTTGAGTCGAACTAAATTTTGTAGTTGGCATGTAGTCCCGGATCTAATCGCTAAAACACTTGATATGACAGGGTCTCCAGTCATGGTATTCTCGCTGTATGCAAGAAACTATAATGTTCAGTATTGTGTTGATTTAAGAGTGATTTGTGAGAGTTTGCGGGAGACTAACTTTAGTGTTGTAAAGCTGTCTTTTCCCACTGTTGTATCTGTATTTTGACGACAGTTGTCGCTCTGACAGATACTGTTATATTCCGAAGTCGTCGATAGAATAGTTCTATCTGGCACTGTACGACCCCAGTCGTACAGTGTAAGTACTCTCAAATGGTGGAATCGATATACCGTCCTCTAAGTATCATGGTATAATTATTATATCAGCACAGGCACGACTATCAACCCAGTCTACTCTCGACCTTCCTGTCGACACGCTACTGATCTATTTACAATGGCAGGCTACTACCACTTTTTACTGGGAGTGGTGTACAGTTTCATTATACAATATTTAGCATGGTCGACTACGACAGTTTATAAAGCAACCATGTCTGAGGGGAAAGAATTTGGGTGTTAACAATCGTGTTTCGAAATTGCAATACATTTGTTCTCTTGTTTTGGTAGGCGAGTCACTTCCATGCGTACCACACGGCCAGGTGCGCCTTGATAAGGAAACTCTCGATGCCTAGAATATCTTGCAAGATGTGAGAGCCCCTTCATGTGGAGCTAAGATTTTCTGGCTATGTCGTACTCATGGAAAACAACCACCTACCTAAAACTTTCTCTGGTTAGGTTGGTTCCAGGATCCATTATGCAGACCCTCTAAATATCTGCTTCAACAACTGCATGATAAACCTCAGGAATCAGAGTACTGAATAGAGTCCAATTGAGAATCTCCTGCTACCAAGTCTTCTCCGATATTAAGGAGGCCAGTATCAACATCCTGGGTAAGAAAGGATCTCAGCTTAAAGCCATGTTAGATTTACCCCTAGAATGACAGAGACCACTTCTACAACTTTTGCAACTGGGTCCGCAAATCACGTATAGGCCTGAATCGCCACGTTAGATGAAAAGGCAAACCATCTGAGAATATTGTGTAGTTGTAACTTATTGAACGTTCATATACCGAAGCGATGAGCGATTCCAGCAAATATGTAATTAAAGAAGGTGCACAGTTGTATAAATATGCAGCAAATTTATTACTTGCCACCAGATTCTCCAGCGACGCATCCGAAAATTCATTCCTATGTTTTCTAATGATGAAGTAACTGGCGCAGTCAAACTTCATTTTACCACATATTGATATCGGAGTCGATTATAATAATAAATATTTGTGCCTCACAAGGTTAATTATTTTCGTTCCTCACTTAAGAAGTTTCGCCAAGAGACTTCATCTTAAATTGTATATTTTAAATTGTATCTTTTTTATTGTTATTACCTAACTGTAGAATTTAATAATGATCATCTCCCTACTACTTAATGTGTGTATGTTTCATAAATCGACATCATTATCTCCACTAAGTTGGTAAAATTACTTATGAACTTCTTGAAATTCTCATACCAGTCGACTGATTCAGTTTATGTGAATTACTGAATTTAATTACGATACATTTTGTCACATTTTGCTGGTAGCATGCGAAAATTGAAAAAACAAATGTTTCAAAGAACAATATTTATAATAATATTCAAAATAACTCAGTAATTTGAAATGAAAATATCCGTTCAAAACCATGGTTTGGGCAATTTTGATTACTTTCCCACAAGTGTCATATTTCCTTCGAATAATTAGTTGTTCCATGACTCATTACACTCATTAATGTTTGCATCGTTTTAATTTTTATGTTTAAGTTATCCATGAGTCATTGAATAGCACGGAGGCAGCAGGTACAACTAAATGCTACTTACTGTGTGAGGTATTGTTGTTAATTGTGTTGCCAGATGGCCAGAAGACAAATATATTTACATCATTATATAATAGTTCACGACTATTAAAGTGACAGAGTGCCAGCGAAAATATTGTAGGGTTAACTGAAAAAAATGCAATTATGTAAAAATATTTAAAAGAAAAAAAACATTATAATTTAAGATAAGTTTATCGTACGGAGCGCACACGTAGGAGTGTCTACGCGGGTACACATTCAACTAGATATTGCAGCTTAATGACTTTTAATCCCACAACCAACCTAAAGATATATTAAAAGACAGGATAGTCGTAACTGGAATATTTTCAAGTCACTTCAATCACAACTGGCCACCTGCTAAACTACGTCACTTTCACCTGCTCTATTATACGTCAAAATATATTTATACACACACACACACACACACACACACACACACACACACACACACACACATGTATATTTATCGTTTTAACAGGTGATAACTCGTATCCGAGTATAGATCTGTAGTCAGCGACTGAGCCACTTCATGCTGATGGATGCACAGGATACTGATGTCTCAAATGGATATTCAGGCCAAAAACGGAATAATAGAACAAGGAGCATATGTCGTTCGTGGAGAACGGAAAAATGCGAATCGCTCGTTGGATCTTCGACGTTTGTTCTTTGCCTCTTAATATCTGTTATGTTCAATCAGGTTTGTTCGCCCGACAATGATATATCATCACCTTGACGAGTCGAGAGATATACGTCGTCTTATTTTCTAAGCTATCGCAGGCAATAATATCGTGTACCAGGGGTGCCTCTATTTGTCCACCCACTTGAATCACACATAAAAATCAAGGCACCTTCAGTAATTACTCTTAGATGTTTTATGTCAAAAACACAAATGTCTTGTTTGCAACGATTTTACTAAAATAATATACAAAGGTATAGAGGAAGTTCGACTGTTCTTTTTCTCGACCTCTTATAAATACTAACCAAAACTTCCTCACGGGATATTCTATCCTTATAGAAAAAGAAGGAGATATTGGACACTGCAGATCTGCTAGATTAAGAATTACTTGAGGACAAACAACAAGAAAACCTAATTACAAAATACACATAGGAGAAATCTTTATATAAGTGAAATGTCTAATTGTCATTTAGATAGCCATCATAAATCATACATACTGAAATGTCCTTCTCAACCATTTGTTTCCTTGCTTACTCTGTTATTGTTTTCACACATTAGACCGAGTAGAATAAGGCCATGCTGGGCTACTTTCCTAAAATTGGTAAAGTAATAACGCAAAAATTACTATGATTTATGCGATATATTTGACTATGATGTTTACTGTCATATATGTTGAATGACTATGCTACATAAAAACCTTTCTTTAGTTCTCCAATTCTTTCTGCCCTCAAAATTATTCTTTCTACTATCGACACAAGGCCTGCGATTTGGGTGCGAAATGGATAGAAGATTACATCGACTCTGATATTCAACTGGCATTTATTTCATCGGCTCTGAAAAAATAAAAAGTCAAGTCAACTTGAAGGTATTCGAACACAGAATCTAAAGCCGAAAGAAACGCCGCAAAATATTTTGTCCGTCGTGCTATGTAACCACCTTCTCACCTCTTTAATTCTTGATTTCAAATTTTGGCACAAGTGACCCTCGATCTCCAGGAAAACGGCTAAGCCGCGTACATCGACCCCAGTTCTCAACTGGAATTTATTTTAATGACCCCAAAAAGATGAAAGACAAAGTCGACCTTGGTTGAATTTGATCTTAGAACGTAAAGTCTAATGAAATGCCGTTAAGCAATTTCTCCAGCGTGTTAAAGATTCGGCCAGCTCACCACCGTCACTCTCTGAAATGATTGATTTCAAATGTGGGCACAAGACAAACAATTTGGGGAAGTGGGAGTCATTATCATTGACCCTAGTTTAAACTGGCACTTATGAAACCCTAAACAATGAAAGGAATAATCGATCTCGATGGAATTTTAACTCAGACAGTAAATCATTTTGCCGGACATATTACGATTCTTTTCTACTCTAGGTACAAGCCCTGACATTTTTGGTGACGGGGCCAGTCGATTAGATTGACCCCAGTACGTAACTGGTATTTAATTTATCGACATCAAAAGGATGAAATGCAAAGTCGATCTCGGTGGAATTTGAAATCCGAACGTAAAAACGGACGAAATATTGCTAGGCATTTCTCCCGACGTGCTTACGATTCTGCCAGCTCACTGTCTTCCCAACTCATAACTGTTTTAGATTTATTTCACGAGTCCCTTTTCTATAATTTCTTTTAATAATTTCGCTGAAATATATAAAAATGCCAGACATCTATATAT
>NC_068995.1:37712436-37719477 GCF_001194135.2 Octopus bimaculoides | reverse complement strand
ATATATATATATATATATATATATATATATATATATATATATATATAGAGAGAGAGAGAGAGAGAGAGAGAGAGAGAGAGAGAGAGAGAAATAAGGATTCAGATAGAAGGTACTTGAAAAGATATGCACCAGGTTGGAAAAACCTGTTGTTTTCATAATTAGTCTTGGTAGTCTTCTGCAATCTTGGAATATTCTATTCTTTGTAAAATTAAGTTTCATTTGATGATTACGCGGTTTTGTAATGGAGTAATGTTCTCGTTTTCCTTTTACAAAATGCGTAAGAAACAGCTGTAATGAGCTGATAATTATCTATCGTCTGTTATTGTTCATTTGATTACGCTCACACATGTATATATTTTAGTGTATGTGTATTTTTGTTTTTTGCATATATGTGCGTATTACCCTGTGACATGATTACACATATACCATATACGCACACGTATATACATACATATCGATATATAGATATTTGTGTGCAGGAATGAGTATGTGTGCCTATTTTTGCATATATTGTCATACAATTTTATAGAGATGTATTTAACACTACGTTATACTTCAAATACGTAAGTGTACATTTGTTCGACATGCGTTCTCCTAATTTTGTGCCGTTATATATGGAGGATATATGTATATGTGTGTGTGAGACAAGCATATGGATATTTCGGACGCTTATTTATTTAGTTATTTTACATCTTCAAAACATGCGTAAAACATTCATGGTGTTTTACGCATTTCAAGTACCCTTTCTTTCTTTTGTCTTTCTTGCTTGATAGCATCGATGTAATAGAGCCCAAACTTATTTAACATATATACAATGATTTTCAGAGATTTCCTGACAAATTATGAGCTATATCATTTTTAGTAGAAATGCTTTCATGTATGTTACGCACGTTTACGTTCTGTGCTACTTTGTTCACTTATGATTAGAGCATTGCATTATGCATGAATGAATTGCAGATCCTTTTTTTTTTTATGTTTTCTTCTGAAGATGAATCCCTAACACGCAGAATTATTCATATATGTCATTTCAGAAAATTTCATTATTCCGGATAAGGAATATTTTACCAAAATCATATTTTGTTTCATACTTGATGTGGATATATGCTACTAGGTTTAACAAAAAATATATAGAATACGGATCGAGAGAATCGTGCACGTTTCACTAACTTATGTTGCATTTAAATACATTATGTATTCAGTATTTAAATACGTGTGTACATCTAAATATATTTTAATTACAAAACATCTATTACATATAATCATAGATATTTCAGAAGTCAGCATTAAAATAAACATATTTATTAGTTAGATTAACAGGTCCGTCTTTCTTTCATCGACGTATAATATATCATAATTTACGCGTGGTCATTTTCCCACGTTGAAAGTGCTTATTTCTATTGTCCTACAAACAAATTACATGGTTATTAATTTATTCGCAACCTTATTGATGATTTACTTTTTGTATTTATTCGCTGATAATGACAGCCGAAATTCAGATTTTTATCTCAATGATTCATTCTTTTAGTCTTATGTTAAAAGACAATCTTTTGAAATTTATCAACGTATTTATCAATCTAGTTATGGTTGCACGGCGTGCTTGGTTTGTTTTTCTTATCCACGCAAACACTACCAATGGTAAACGAAATATTTCAGTGACAAAATACTTGAGTGACAAAAAACAGAACTTTTCTTTATGCAGGAAATGAAACTGCGATATATTCCGTTCTCTGGAAGCCTGTCACTCGCTCTTCCAGAAGATTTTAAGTTCATCACTGTAACCTATATCCTTTGCATAAATAGGCGAAGACTTACCTACGCGACTAATGAATTCAAAGTTCAGCCTCCTAGATCTGGGAGGAGATGATCCTCCTGTAGTTCATCAAGGACAACAGTCTACTACCTTAGCCTAAACTGAGAGATAGACGTAAAATAGAACGGACATATATATATATGAAAATACATACATGATGGCTGCGAACTCGCTGACGAGTATGACCATCACTGACAAATTGTCTTATCCTAGACGTTAAAGACAATGGCTGTTAGTAATACCCAAGTCAATAAAAGTTTGTACAGCACAGCTAAGACTATCACTTAGAGAACCAAGCATTTCCGAAACAAGTAAAATCAAGATCACTTGCTACGCAATAAAGGCGATCTAATTTCGGTATTTCCTTCTCGTGGAGATTTGTCTCACCAAAGAATAGTGGTCTCTTACTCACAGCACCCTGCTACTGAATAGCGATTGACTCGACTAAGTTATCCATCATTTTACAGATTCTCTTTTTCATCCTGCTGGATGTTAAATTAAATAATCTTCCTTACCATACTTGTTTGATAATGTTGCCAGTTTTGGTACCGACGGCTCGATCAAGCCAGGAGTTGTACTGGATTACATATTAGCAGTAGCGCTCATGAAAGATCACTATGTGATCTGACATACATACATACACACATACATACATACATACATACATACATACATACGTACATACATACATACATACATACATACATACATACATACATACATGCATGCATGCATGCATACATACCAGTCTGTATTTTTCTACTGATATTTTGCCGAACTGGTATGTGTCAATGAAATATCTGGACATCATCTGAAGAACCAAGAAGTGATAACCTTCGTAGGAAATCCTTTCTGATATTGTTTTCTATCGATTTCTTTACCCTTTAGTCATCATATTTATAGCAAACCGAAGATTTCTCAGTTGTAATCTTCAGATATTTATTTGTAACCAGATATTGAAACTACACTGCAGGTTTTACTCGCTAAGTTATTATCGTGTTTTGTCCTATCTGCCTGGCATCAAAATCTGCTTGATATTAAAACAGGAAAAGTGTATGAAGCGAAAGTAAAACATTTAGGTCACATACAACTGAAATGTTAATTAAATCCATATGGTATTTTGATGTGACAGTTTCCCTTTAACGTTAGAAAGTGCTGCTGTCTCGGGACAGCTATTTACATGATTATTATTTGAAGAGTTAGCTGTCTGACTACTGACGCACAAGCAGAGGGCCTGCGTAAAAATTAAGAGTTATTAATAATGCACATATGCGTGTCCCTGAACCGAATTCTTGTAGCAAGAGCATATCCTTATTGTTAAATTATTCAACACAAACATATTGTTTTATGTAATGCAAAATACATATGCTGCATTTATATACCTAGTAATTTCATTTCATTGAATACGTAGTTTCACGACTGTTATTTTTTAAAACAAAGTAATTAGTTTTCACTGTAATGAAACTTGTGCATCATAATATAACATTAATTAATTTGGATAATTTAATTTCTTTTGCCTAAGCAAATTTTCAATATTAGATTGTTTTTTGTTTTATGGAATATTAGCTTTAGGAGCTCTATAATTATTTTGTTGGACGTATGTAACTATAATAAAATCGACATCTGGAAAACTTGGTTTAGATTCATGGGAGAATTTGTTTTATTGTTTACACGGGTTGTCGCTTTCCTTATCGATGGACAAGTGTGTTTTGGTGATATTCAGTGGGAATTTCTGAATCGTTCTCGAAAAGGTTATCATGTACCAGCAACAATCAAAAACACCAAAAACCTAACAACCAAAACATTCGACAATATGAATATATCAAAAACATAAAATAAACTTACTGTGTTAAATACAACTCTTCCACAATATTCACGTCACAATTACCATATGTATTAAAGATACAACGACAAAAAATAACGTACTGAGAATTACCACATAGAAATTTTATACAGAGAATATATTAAATCCCTCATGCTTAAAACCAATAAACTACAAAGAACGAAAAATGACGTGACTCGCTCTACCTTATAACAGGTTTAATACAAACCACTCTCTCAAATCAGCGCCGCGAAGCAAAATTAAGTCAAAGAATTGGAGGAATTTTCAACGAACACGAACTGATGCCGCAGCAAAATTTAGTACTCAGAGATAGTGACACAACATTGGAAAACCATCTCGAAATAGTTTGATACACATACAACATTATGAGCGCAAGTGCAATAACAGGCTAACAGTACTCTCTCTGAATAAACGTATATATATATATATATATATATATATATATATATATATATATATATATATATATATATATATATAAGAACACAAAGAACACAGACATCAGAAATAGCTGCAACATCTATAACTTCAAGGTCTTAGAACAATCTGCTAAGTTGTTCAGCACAAATGTATGCAATGATTAAGTGTAGGTACCAAAATAATTTATATTAATAGACTGGTCAATAGAGAGACTGCAAAGTGTCACGATGGTGCTGCTGCAATTGATACAAGTTATCTGAGATTGTAGTAGTCTGCTTTATGGTCTTCAGCCTAGTGGTGCATATCTACGGAAACCAATTTATATGCCAGGCCTCGGCGTTCAGTCAACTAACAGTTTGAAAGAAGACTGCAAGATCAGGTCTTACTTGGAGCTACAGGATATCAAACCCTGATACATATATTATATGATCCATCGACTGACATTTGAATTAAGTAAACAAAACTAAATAGTAAATATGCGTTCTGTTATTTACAATCTTATTTGTTTAAAATTTAAAGATACAAATTTGAAATATCACATTTAAATTAGATAGACCGTGTAAAGTTAGTCTACAGTAAATAATCAGATTTTCTACCATATCTGCCATTCAGTAGCGTCAAATGAATAAAAAACAATAAGTAGCCCATTAAGGAACAAATTAAAGATATATATAATTATCTATAAAAGCCCATTTTTACACATGGCTGTGCGTGTGTATGTGCCTGTTAGTGTGGGGTTATTTATATGTATGTAAGAAATATATTGCTGACAAGAAGCCACACTTAATGAACACATTTAACTCATGTAAATTTATGGCCGCTATTTTCATAGTGATTAATTCTTCGTATTTCATTGTGAGTTTACTCCTTCCATGCAATGCCTATAATTGAATCGCTATGCTAAATACACTGTTGGTAAATACGTGTAGATAGAAAAATCAAGATTATTTTACGATTAGGAGGAAATGTTTATGTGAATGTGATATTATTCAACCAATTTGATTGTTAACGCTCAAGGACACTTTTTATCTTGCTGGACATTCAATTATACGTACAATCTGGTTAAAACAAAGTACATACGTGAATAATATATTTCTCAAAGCATTTGTTTCTTAAACATAATTTATACGAAACGTACTAAAACAATACGAACTTGCGATGAAGAAGTGCTTGTTCTAAACTAATGCTTATATATCTCTGGGAAATGTCATTCAGTTCACGAATAGATGGTTTCTCGAAGAAACTTTCTCTTTCGTCTATTTGCAGAACACAGAATACATATACTGGATGCGAAACTCGTTGCCTACTACGCTGAGCTATTCACTTCGATCGTACACTTCAAAAGTGTTTCTTTGTAATCCAGGAAGATACCTCTTAAGTGAAGCTTTATCATACGGAAACCTGGCAAACTGTGATTTGAAACTGAAAAAAAAAACGCAAAAGAGAGCAACTTTGTGCAGCTCACTAATATACTCGCATTAACTCCGGAGAAAGTACTGGGAAATGATTTTGAAATAAACAAATAAGAAACAGTGACGAAAAGAAATTCAATTTTGCAGTAGGTGAAAAAGGAAGAGATACCAGATATGTTGGGCATGGTCCATTCTTAGCAACTGTTTCCTAATTACTCTCTTTAATTCTGTTTAAATGACTCTCAAAAGTCGTGTTGACTTTAGTCAATAGGGGACACCATATTTACAAACTGTCACGTGGTGTGACTGAACAAGACAATTCTTAACTACACCACAAAGCGACCTACATACATACCACCCCACAAAATATTAAAGGTATAAATTAATCCTAATGTTTAAGGAATATGCAAACATTTACACTGTTCACAATTACAAGTGAGTAGGTTTGTTACCAGAATTTGGTGGAATTGCAATGTAATAGAGATTTCATTTATTATATATGTATATATATATATATATATATATATATATATATATATATACTCTCTCTCTCTCTCTCTCTCTCTCTCTCTCTCTCTCTCTCTCTCTCTCTCTCTCTCTCTCTCTCTCTCTCTTTCTCTCTCTCACACACACTTCGAAGAAAGTTACTATGTTTGTAGGCCACAATATTTTTACGTAGAATATTTGTATCATTCCAGATATGCAAAAATGCGCAGCATTTGGATGACGTTTTGATGTGATATTATATTATTTTCACCCATAAAACATTCAGCCATTCAATTATAATTTCATTCTTTCAGATATATGGATAAACCTGAGCAACCACTAGTGAAATTCCTGCATATCCATCATAAATTTTATTAAGATAACTGCAGATTTTCGACACAGAGTTTCAACTATAATTCCTACCTAACAATTTTGCGCATAAAACACACATTTTCTTTCCATGGGCTTAACATGTAATCAAAAAGAATAGAACTCAACAACAAAACGATATAATAAAAGTACCCTAGCATAAAACATTGGAAGACTAACGCAGCATATATCCGTTTTTTTTTTTTCCGGTTTAAGATGACATTTGCAAAAATCAAGCTGACAAGCGAACAGAAGTACTGTAGAGTTATATTGTGACAATAAAGGCAGTTTTACAATGTAAAGAATGTATTTTATATCTGTCGATATGGTCCGACGCAATAAAATTGTAATATAATTTATTTCTGCATTGTGGATATTGCAAACAAAAGCAATGCTAGAGACGTCTTTCGAATTATCTTCGTAATATCGGAGTAGTTTTAGAAGTCTATGACATAAATCGCAATTACTTTTTCAAATTTTGCCATAGTTCCGTGTATTGATTCACATTTTCATTTTGCAAATCAAATAAAATTGCAGTGACAGAACCAGAATCATTGAATACTTAATTCTACCAGTTTCAAAATAACTACAATAGTGTATTATATTAAAATGGATTTTGCTAGAAGTCTATTGAGGCAGCTAAAACTATTGAGTTTATATATATATATATGTATGTGTGTGTGTGTGTGTGTGTGTGTGTG
>NC_068995.1:37704694-37712336 GCF_001194135.2 Octopus bimaculoides | reverse complement strand
TTAGAATGAGAAATGGAGATGGTGGGGGGGGGCACGTGAGAGTTGTTTTTAATGACATGCATTACGTCATAACATGTGCACGTGCTAGCTGCAGTCTCGAACTTGACTGCAAAGAAAGACGGTGACGTCCTCGAGAAGCGAGAGCGGTTCGGTCTACTCCCACCACCACCACCACCACCACCACTACTACTACTACTACTACTACAATGACAATCACTACAACACCACTACTACTATGGCGATTACAATGACAACCATCACCACCATCACCATCACAATAACCACCACGAACAGCAACAATAATAGCACCATCACCAAAGCTACTACTACTACTACTACTACTACTACGACTACTACTACTACTATTACTACTACTACTACTATTATTATTATTGCTGCTGCTGCTACTACTACTACAACGTTGACAGCCACCATCTTTACCACCACCACTACCAACTCTACTACAACGACGACTACAACAATAACCACCACCTCCACGAACAACAGCAGCAGCAGCAGCACCATCACCTCTCCTCCTCCTCCTCCTCCTACTACTACTACTATTACTTGTACGACAGCAACGACAACTACTATCTTTTCTACTACAACAACGATGACGACTATAACCTCCATCACCACCACCGCCGCCGCCACCACCACCACCACCACCACTACTACTACTACTACTACTACTACTACTACTACTACTAGTGGATGAATGGAGGAGGAATGGATCTTAGTTCGGCTTCAACAAACCAGCGTTCCATTTATTCGATGATCGGAAAACGGTTCCTCTTGGAATTAATTGTTCTGTAACTGTTTGGTTGTTGACAATTCCACAACAACGTTTGTTCCCTGAGCGTCTGTCACAGTGCTGCTGTCACGGCAAATTGGCTACATGTGGCTGTGTGGTAGGCAGTTTGTTTTCCGACCACATGGTTTGAGGTTCAGTCTCACTGCGTGACATCTTCGACATGTGTCTTCTAATATAGCATCTGGCCGACCAAGGTCTGGTGAAAGGATTTCGTAGACAGAAACTAAAAAAAACGTCCAATTTGTATGTGTGTGTATGTGTGTGTGTGTGTGTGTGTATGTGTGCATTTTTTTAATCATTTACTTGTTTCAGTCATTAGACTACGGCCATGTTGGAACTTTGAAATTACCGAAATACAACTTTAACACGAAATAACTTCGAAAATATAGGATAGAGTTCTCAGGCATCTCTTCCATAGGGTCCTATTAGTAGCAACCGTCATTAGACCTTCCGGCTGGATTCCCAAGCGTGACAAACCAAGGCAATTAGTATCATCAAACAATTTCGTTTTTGGTCTACACATGGGTCTCCTTTCTTGCAACTTTCTATTCACATGTCCGTGTTGTTGGAACCGTGACTTTTCAACGTAGAGAAATAATGCCTCCGCCTGGAGATACTCCCTGATTACAGAGTTGCGCATCCCGTCAAGTAACGTTACTGTTAGAGATCCTGCGGAGGAGCCCTATTTTAGCCGATTGTATTCATGATCATACTCTTTCTCTCCCTATCCCCCTCTCTCTCTCTCTCACTCCTTCACTCTCTATTGTCTGTATATGTGTGTACGTGATACAACATATCTGATAATTTGTTTAACAGTTTTTAAAAAGTTAATTTAATTTAGTTTAAATTATCTAATACAACTGAACAATTAATACATTTGGTAGCGTTTACCTGAATGAAACAGCTGCTGAACGCAATTAAAGTATGAACTATATGTGAAATTTATGCTTTTCAGTTTTTGTGCTAAATATGTTGCTCTTAAAAATCGTTTTATCTGATTATGTATATACATGCACGTCGGTCCCACTTGGATTTACTGCAATGCAATAACCTACCGGAGTTTAACGGCTTATTATTTGTTGGGCTCTTAATTACCATAGATTTATTCTTTGATGTTTATACATCAATTCTCTGTATATCTGTATGGATATATATATATATAATTTGAAGAAAAGCAACAAAAATGCATTAGGTTATAGCAGTACGTACGTTTCATACAAACTTCATTTATTTATGTAGTGAGAACACCACATAAGATGTGCAATGAAAATGTACTCCTCAGCTGCATAATGGAAGTTCATTTCAAAAAGTCATTTTGTAGATGTGTGCAAATACAAGAGTAGGAGATGAAAAAAAATTTGGAAGAACATAATCAAACTTAAATCACCTCCACTGGTGAAAAGAGCACTCCATACGTACCATACAAAATTTTTCGCTTTATAGAATGTTAGTAACTGATAATAGTCTCAGCAAATTTGTTTATCAAGTTGACTCAGCATTTTGAAATTACTGGCGCCTCATTACTTCGTGCAATAACCACCATCTCCATAAGATGGTATTGTACATTTAACTATAGCCCAAATTATCGAGTAATCTTTGTGCGAACGTTTAAGACTCTAAAATTTAGAGTCTAGATTAACATTGACAGTGACGTGTAATTAACCTTATTTTCAGTTCTAAAGTTACGTGATTACGAAGTCGGACTATGAAGTAGTTTCCTCTCACACCATTGTAATTATGTACAGTCGCCTGTGTAAGGACTCTGAACACTTGTCGACAACGTTATCGATATAACACTTGTTTTTCAAGGGACACTTAGCCGGTCTTCTGAAATTTAGACATATGTGTGTTCCCCAGGGGAGCATCGTGCCTACGTCCAAGGCTATCGTCTAGACCAGGGTTTTTCAAACCTTTTGACTTGCGGACCCCTTTATATTTCAGGCTTTACCTTAGGGACCCCCTTATAAACGCTTATGAAATTTATACATAAATATTTGCTTAAAATAACATATATATTTACATTTATTTATTTAACAGTATTTAACAAATAGGTTTATTGTCAATTAAAAGATTTCGATTAAAAAACCATATATAAAATCAAATTGCCCATAAAAAGTATTTACTGTCCACGGACCCCCCCCCCTGTCTTGTACTTGCTGATCCCCTGTGGTCCGCGGACCACAGTTTGAAAACCCCTCGTCTAGACACCTCAACAGGTATATATTACTTGAATCAGCATTACAGCTGATAGTTCCATTATGCAAAATTTTCCCACTGTAGTTAGGATTCTTACGACAGTCTCTATATCTGTCCTTAAGGAAATTAGAGTTATTACTTGTAAAGGCAGTGGCCACATCAATATGACAATTCACATCACTTGCATTTCGAAAGATGTTCGTACTATCACCCCGGCTGTTCCCACCATCATTGTAAACGAAATGATCACTGCATTCAACCGATAAATAGTTTCAACTCACGTTCGTATTTGTGCCTGTATTTCTATTTGTACTGAATCTAAAAAGCCCTTGAAAATTACGATTGAGGATTTCCATGAAATTAGACCCAATTTTTAACCGATGTTATTCACATTATAGAAACGTGTATATAGCCAGAAATATTCAGCAAGCAGTATTCATTTGACAATAAGTATACACTAAATATACCATGTATATGAAATAATTAAACGAGCTAATGAAATCTGTATAGGAATATATATTTACTCTTGCTGTTATGTAAAGCAAGAATAAATTATAATGAAGTTGTCATCTACAAGAAATTTCAATATCTTAGTTATGATAATAAAATGAAAAAGACACTTGACAGTTACATTCTGCAATGAATGGAATAATTAGATTAAATCGGCGCAGCTTAAGTTGATCAAAAGAGGTCCTTCAATACGTTGATGGATTAAATATTACGATTTTTAAAATATTGTGTATTTTAATTTTTTTTGTATTTTCATTTACACGCTATTTCGTAATAAGTGATGCGGTGTTAGTGTAATTTGAAGGATATATCTTATTGAAAGTCTAGAATACTTAATGCGACTGTTGTCTTCGAGGAGTACATACATCTATTGTTAGATGTAATTAAACCTGATACTGTATTTGTAAATTTACATTTGATAACTCACTGTATAATATTTTGCATTGATTTTTCACATTTGATTTGTAATCTTTCACCAAAACAATGGCAAGATGGTTAAACATATTCTTCCATTCTAACAATACTTTGTTGTTCGGGTTTTGAGAATATCCATCATGTGCTGCAATTTCATATGTTAAGGTATGTGTTTTTATGCATGTTTTCCATCAGAGTCAAACCAATGCTATTTTGTAGACAAGCTCAATTTTGTAAACTACTTCCAAAGAAAATTGTGTATCTCAAACATTGAATAAAGCCTATTACTGAATATTATCACAAAGGAACAGTTTTCGTTCTATCCTTACAACAGTATGTTTCTATTACTGCGTACAATATTTTGATTAAAGGCAACATCTATAAACACAACGATTTCCTTAGCCAGTAAACTACTATTCATAACATATTAATTTACTAAGTTGAAGGAGAGATTGTATTTTGAGTAACGGAGAAAGACTTTGATTCTAAGGTGGCGAATCGCCAGTCCTCAGAACATGGAATACAATGCTTTGTAGAATTCGTATCGGGTGTCAAATGTTCTCATCTCAATACTCATCGAGGTCGACATTGCAATCCAATTCTAGGTTAAAGTCTTCGCCTCTCTCACTCACATTCTCTCTCTCATTTGCTTTCTCAATCTTCCCTCCTCCCTCCCTCTCTCTCCTAAAATTCCAAAGGCAATATATTTTATATACGTAAAGTAATTTAACATTTATTGTCGAAACGTAAAACATACGACCATCCTAATAGAATACAGATGTTAATCATTGGGGCACATTTTCAACACCGAACTGCAATCGACTATAAGCATGCACACTTTAACTCGTGGTTATTTTATCGGTCCACACTCCAGAAAAGACCAAGTTCGATTACATATTATCCGTTCATTAGAATGAGGAAATTAGTTCATACGAAATATTCAGAAATTAACGAAACCGTTCTAATGCCTCCTGTTTTTAAACTTTCCCAAAGGTTATACTTTTCTTGTGCTTCTCACAACCCATGAAATAAGACCTACGTGAGATATGGGTGAGATGTTAAATATGTGTCATATATTATCTGAAGTAATAATATCTTTTAGGTAAAAACGCTTTTAAGAATGAAGGAAATATAGTTGAATTATTAATATCTTTAGTAGTAACACAAATTAGAATTTTGCATTCACACTTTCCTTCTAAATTTGAATATTTGACAGAATAATGAAAGCAAACAGATTAACGCAGCGAAACCCAGAGGTAACTTAATGAAATATCGGAATTTAAACATCACAATAAAAATTCATTTAATGATTTTTGAGACTGAAATTTAATTAAATAGACATGATACAAATAGCAACTTCCTATTCTATGAGGCTTAATAGTTTATTCATAAATCTCATTCAATTTCAATCAGAACATCCTTTTTGTATACTGCTTTATTTCTTTGTTATATCGTATATGTCAACTTCAACGTTTGCTAAATCTTCTCACCTCCACATGGACTAGAAAACCACCATGTGACATTTATACAATCATTTTCAACACATTAGCAATGCTAATGAATAGACAACTATCAGGAATTGAATTCACCTTTTGAATTATTGATGAGTTTGGTCTTTCAATGATTTGTAGCCCAGATGTAAAACTTAAACTGTAGACGAAATAAACTATAAATCAAATTAGAAATTGAAAAGTAAAACTGATTTCGCAGCAGCTCCAGTTCAAATACAATTGAAGATATAAGTACAATAAAATATTCTATCATATTTCTCCAAGCTATTGATAAATTTTGGACGCCAACGAGAATATATTGTAAAATTATAGTGTCATTGTAAAGGATGAAACATTATATCAGTAAGTATTGGAAATGAACACATTCATAATTTCAAAACAGATTTATGTGTATGAGTGAAATATAATGCATCGGCTTCGACCAAGAAAGGAAAATCGTCAGATGGTTTGATTGCACTGAAATGATCCTCTTACTTCATGACGTTTCGAACACTAAACCATAAACTAACTTTATATGATTGAATTCAGATCTGAAGTACAGGATTAGTCAATATTACATTTGGTTGGAAACAGATTCACATGCAAGTAGAGGGAAAGAAATACCAAGCAAAATACATAATGATTTTGTATAGTGTCACAAAATACATGACGCGATTTCGACATAAGTGCTGAATTAGCAAAAAAGTATGAGCGCACGAGTATGTACGTGTATGTGTGTATGTGAGTCAGCTAATGAGTGTGTGCATGCTGTAGCTGCTATGGTTGGATCAAATTCTATTTCGAGTAGTGTCTTTTTACGGATGTTTTAAATGATAGACGTGACACTTAAAGCTGTATATCGCATATCTCATGGCTGAATGTGTACCAGAAACCGAAAATATTTGAAATACTTTAGCCGTTAATGATACCGAAATAGAAAAAAATACTTTAAAAGGTATGAAAATGATCTTTTACAAGCAATATTTGCAGTTAAATACATCTTAGAAACAAATATATGCAGAAACTTTTGATTTAACAAATACTTTAATACAATTTTATTTCATGAAATATTTAAACTTAAAATTCCAGTATTGAGTCATCTATCCTCTCTACCTCTATTATATTATGAGTCCCGGAAATTTGATAATATATAGGCGAAAACCAGCTATACAATTAGACTTCAGATTTATTAATCAGCAATTTCTTTTTCTAACACTACATGAAATCATAATACAATGAGTTAAGATACACAGAGACAAAAGACCTATTTGAACGATTAAGCCTGAAGATGATAAAAGAGAATATTTTCATACTTCTAAGGAAATTGGGAAGATGATTGAATTGAAAACATCTACACAATGTAAAATCATTTTCAGTGGCGCCTTTCATACGTTTTGGGTTTTTTTTTAATCTCAAGTCGGAAATCATATTAAACTATTCGTGAAGGTTATGCACTGGAAGCGTTCATTTATATTTTTCTTAGCGATAAAACAAAAAATTAGCTTTAACATGGGATTGGTTAACAACAATCTCATTAAGTATGGGTGGCATGAAGTCTGAGACACCCAAACACCATTAGAAACGCAATGAACAGACAGCAAATAAAAATAGCAGTTAAATATCGCACAGGAATATGAATGGTTGAGTTCGCTTTGAAACCACGTGGTCTAGGGTTCTGTCCAACTTCGACTTAAGACACAAATATATTAATGCCTTCTGAATGAAGTAGTCTGACGAAAATAGCGTGGCAGGGTCATGTATGTATGCATGTATGTATGTGTGTGTGAGTGTGTGTGTGGCTGTGCGGTAATTCAGACGTTGTTGTGTGAGGGTACTGGTGTGGGTGTATAATAAGGAATTTCCTTCTCAACCAGATGGCTTCGGAAAAAGACCCACTGTGTGGCACGTTGGACGAGTGTCTTCTTCTATAGCCTCGGGCCGACCAAAGAGTTGTGAGTAGATTTCGCATGCAGAAAGTGGGAAACTGAAAGAAGCCCGTCGTATAGATAGATAAAATACCTACATTGATGCATAGATAGATAAACATATTGATAGATAGATAGATAGATAGATAGATAGATAGATAGATATGTTTCTTTATTAGCCACACAGGGCTCAACATAGAGGGGACAAAATACAAATGTAGAGTTTTTCTTTTCGAGATGGGCGAAAACAAAGCAGAAAAAAAAACAAAAGTGGGGACAACGATGAAAAAAAA
>NC_068995.1:37698297-37699337 GCF_001194135.2 Octopus bimaculoides | reverse complement strand
GCGTTCCTATCACTGAGTGAGCACGCGTTACTCTGTTCTTTTTTTTCTTCTAGCATCTGAAGCCTCGGGAAATGCTCGTCAAAAGAACAGGACAAGCGTTCCAAAATTATGTTTCTCCACATTTTTCAAGTGTCGAGAAGGAAATTTTTGTATTTTGCTAGGGCCGAAACTGCCCCTGGGGGACAATTCCTGCCCTTGAAAATACACACAAATGAAGCCTAGGTGCTTCGCAACAAAATTATTTAAAAATTCCAACAAAATGTGGACAATAAAAGGTCCAATAAACGTTTACCTTCGCAGCCAATGTGACAGCACGTCCGTGAAAAGAGATAGATAGATAGATAGATGGATGGATGGATGGATAGATAGATAGATAGATAGATAGAGAGATAGACAAATATGTAGGTATCTATCTATATATATGTGTGTATGTCTGTGTGTCTTTATATTATACATTCAAATATGTGTGCGTGAGTAGGTGTTTGTGTGTGTATTTGTTCTTGTCCACCACAACCACTTTACAACCGCTGATTGTTTACGTACCCACGCCTTATCGATTTAGCTAAGTCACCAGGTTAAAAGTAAATACTCGGGTGAATCTGTTCGAGAAACCCTTTAAGGCAGTACGCTGGTATGGCAGAAACAACCAAAAGATAAAAAGAAATTGTTGTAAAAACAAGAAGAGACGAACACGCGGAGTTAAGAAGGAAAACTCCAGTAATTGTTGGCACTCCAATGCTTACGACGTCGAGGGTTCCAGTCGATCCGATCAACGGAACAGCCTGCTTGTGAAATTAACGTGCAAGTGGTTGAGCACTCCACAGACACGTGTACCCTTAACGTAGTTCTCGGCGATATTCAGCGTGACACAGTGTGAATTACAGGCACAACAGAAAGAAGAAGTAAGAGTGAGGGAAAGTTGTGGTGGAAGAGTACAGCAGGGTTCGCCACCATCACCTGCCGGAGCCTCGTGGAGCTTTAGGTGTTTTCGCTCAATAAACAGTCACAACGCCCGGTCTGGGAATCGAAACCGCGATCCT
>NC_068995.1:37697036-37697680 GCF_001194135.2 Octopus bimaculoides | reverse complement strand
GACTTATTCTATCAGTCTCTTTTGCCGAACCGCTAAGTTACGGGGACAAACACAGACACACAAACATATACACACACATACATATATATATATATATATATATATATATACGTATATATGACGGGCTTCTTTCAGTTTCCGTCCACCAGATCCACTCACAAGGCTTTGGTCGGCTCGAGACTATAGTAGAAGACACTTGCCCAAGGTGCCACGCAGTGTGACTGAACCCAGAACCATGTGGTTGGTAAGCAAGCTACTTACCACACAGCCACTCCCACGCCTGAGTGCATGTATATATTTTTTCATACCTGTACTTATCTATATTACTATATAAGTATATGTACACTGTTTAAAGAAATAGATCACTTTCATTGCAATAAACATTAAACACATTCACATTTTTATTACCAACTGGAAGATTTGCAATTTGTAAGTTATATAATGCGGAATCATTAATCTATGGGTTGACTTAATCTCCTAATATATCACAAACAGATGTCGCTGGTCGTTACTGATAAATACATCGAAGCTACGTAAATCTTTATGGGAATAATGTACTCGGCTTAAAGTTAGATAAGTCTTGGCATCATATGTATATATTTCTCTCTCTCTCTCTCTCTCTCTCTCTCTCTCTCTCTCTCTCT
>NC_068995.1:37694804-37695334 GCF_001194135.2 Octopus bimaculoides | reverse complement strand
TGTGTGTGTGTGTGTGTGTGTGTGTGTATCTTGTTGTGTCTGGGGCGAGTCATTCTGTTTTAATGCCTTGTAAATTAACACACTCAGCGGTTGCATTTCACCTCATTTACTTATTTATTCAATTTTTTTTTCTAAAATTGTGGTTGATTCTTGCAACCTCTTCAATAGCTGTTGACACTGTCCGTTATCGGAGCTGCGTTCTCTCTGTTTATTTACTTGGGCACATGTGTGTGCCTCAGTGATTATGTGTATACACATATGTATGAATGTATGTATGTATGCTATGTATGCGAGTGTGTCCGTATTACTTATGTACCTATCTCCTTATCTGTCTGTTTACCTACATATCCATTAGCCTACCTACCTACCTACCTACACACACACACACACACACACACACTCACACACACACACACACACACACACACACACACCGTGAGTATGTTAATTAATAGGACATTAATTGCAAACCAAATAGAAAAACGATAGAAAAACGATAGAAAAACGATATATATATATATATATATATA
>NC_068995.1:37681730-37694103 GCF_001194135.2 Octopus bimaculoides | reverse complement strand
TATATATATATATATATATTTATTTATATTACCACAGTGATCAGCTGAAAAGTACATAGACCAACTAAGAAGGAATGATTCTAGAGCTGTAATATCTAGCATGCATTACTTTCAACTGTTCTTTCTACATAAACTGACATTCAAAGAAGACATCAAAAGTAACTAATGGCGAATGCTTTTGAAAATAGAGAAGAGTTGGCATTGTGATGGTTTTAAGTACCTAGAGAAAACGGGTGTAGCCATCAAGGACATTCACACTAACATGGTTGTTACATTAGGGGAAGATACACCAGTTTTATCAACAGTATAAACGTAGGCTGCTGAATTTAGTAGACGGATGGACCTTGAAGATTATCCAATATCTGGAGTTCTTGAAACTGACTGCCAACATCAACCAACATGTTGATCATGCTCACCATGTGGTAGAGGATGACAGGCAATTGAATATAAATTAAATAATCAATGCTCTTAGCATGTCACATGAGAGAGTTGAGAATATTCTGCACGGTAAACATGCTACGACAAACAATGGACTCCTAATATGCTAAATATACATGTCAATCGCCATTACCACGAAGAGTGTGTTCTGAAGAAAAAATACTATTGGCTGCTGAGTTATTTGCAGCCTCAGCGCACCAAATTGAAGACATTTGGAAAAATACCAACAAATATAGCTTGCAGAACTTTATACATGCTCTCTTTCGGGTGAGCGTTCTGTGTCTAGTTCGGTAAATTGTATTTTGTAAGCGACAGACGACGCTGGTGAGGTTGCAGATATTTACATACGTAAATATTAACAAGTGAAACCATGGCACGTAGGTAATCGCTTTTTATTTCGTATATTTTCATTTGACTTGCTCATTTTTACATTTTGGCGGTTTGCTTCAATTTTTCTTGCGAACACACTCTTCGTGGTAATGGCGATTTGACGTCTATATTTAGCATATTAGGACTTTCGTGGTCATTCCTCTTAATTTTATATGAAATATAATTTTTAATCTTCGGACTTTTTAAATATGCCAAGCCACTGGTTTTAAATTGATTAATATGTGTGTGTGTGTATGTATATATATATATATATATATATATATATATATATATATATATATATATATATATAAACTAGCTTCGAGCGGCTTTTAAGCAAGTGAATGCCTTCTAAGCAACTGACCCTGAATAGTTAGATCTGCAAACAGATCTCTGACTTGTTTTAAAGAAATAGTTGCAATTGCTTCCTCTAGAGTCAGATTCCAACGATGATCATATTCGTCGCAAGAAGTCATGTAAAAAATCGACAAAATCAATCGCAGAAATGAAATTATAGGAATCTGAATTTTCAGGATTGCAGGTCCGGGTTCGGCGAGGAATGTTCTTAATTTACTCATAGATTTGGCCGTTAAATTATAAAAATTATTTTCGTATAAAACAAAAAAAATCGCAAAAAAGCACGTAAAAAATCGCCGAAATCAATCACAGTAATGAAGACTTGGGAATCCAAACTTTTAGGACTGTGCGTCCGGTTTCGGTGTCGAATGTTTTCAATTTACTCACGGAGTCAGCGTGATTCCAAAATGGCATATGTTGGGCTACGACCTCTAGGAGTGAAGTTGCAAATGTGTAACTCACTGACACACTGACATTCACATTTATTATATTATATTATACTAGAGTGACACACTGACACACAGACATTCGCATTTATTATATTATACTATTATATTATATTATTATATTCTGCGAGATGGCAGAATCGTTAGCACGCCGGGCCGAATGCTTAGCGATATTTCAGCTAACGACTGGGTTTTGAGTTTGAATTCCAACGAGATCCACTCTGCCTTTCAACCTTTTGGAGGTCAGTAGAATTACTACCAGTTATGTACAGGGGTCGATGTAATCGACTTAATACCTTCCCAAAAAATTTGGGGTCTTGTGCTTCCAGTAAAAAGGATATATTAAAGTTGAAAAAGTGTGATACACTGACATTCACATTAATTTATTAGACATGTTTAATTTTAGGGAAACTTTATTTCAATTAAAGTGTAATTTATATATATATTTGTGTGTGTGTGTGTGTATGTGTGTGTGTTTGTGTGTGTGTGTGTATGTGTGTGTGTGTGTGTGTGTATGTGTGTGTGTGTGTGTGTGTGTGTGTGTGTGTGTGTGTGTGTGTGTGTGTATTAACGAAAGCAAAATATAAAACAGAAATGCAAAAATGATAGTTTTCAGTATGTTGGCAACAGGAATTTCATTCAAAGACACATGGTTAAACAAAATTGTACATCATCTCACACACCCATTTTTCTCTTTCTTTATTACTCCCACTACACTGGTACTTTTAAAATTGTCAACATCGTCAACTCTCCCTGGATTTCATTGTCTCTCTTTCTCTCCCTCTCTTTTTCTTTCTCTCTCATTCTCTCTCTCTCTCTCTCTCTCTCTCTCTCTCTCTCTCTCTCTCTCTCTCTCTCTCTCTCTCTCTCTCTCTCTCTCTCTCTCTCTCTATTCGCCACTACCCTAACCGTCTCTATGCCTACTAATACTCCCGCCCCGTCATGAGGAATAGTAGGAATATCATTGAATATTGACAGAGTGCGAATAATTGTTTGACAGTGACCCAGAAATCAGTTTTCGCATTTATTATATATATATATATATATATATATTCATTTTATCTAGTTTCAATTCATGAGCTGTGGCCATGCTGGGGCACCGCCATATATATATATATATATATACATGTATGTATGTATGTATGTATGTATGTATGTATGTAGGTAGGTATTTTGGGAACTGTTCTGTTACTCTAAATCGTGTATATTAAGTATGTGAAGATTTGCTTAGGTTCTGAATATTTATCTGCTGTAGCCGATGGCAATAGCTTGCGATATCTAACATGGTAACGAGATTAATGCAACCGAAAGATTGATCATTTCACATTACAAATCTTACATTTAGCAACGGATATTTTAATGGTCTTATTGAAATGAATATATGCGACGATTATTTTTAACATCACCATGTACATTCTTCTTTTATGACTGAAATCACAGCAGCTAACTGAAGAAAAATTATAAAATCAATGTTAGAATTTTTAGCAATTTGCAGTCCTCGAATTACCAATTAGCATATTTTGTGCAGATCATTTCAACGCATAATTTGAATATCGAAAACATTCACTAATTTGGAGACAAGTAGTACATCGAAATATTCGACTAGCAAGATAATTGCAGTTGCTACACATCATGGTATATATATCTGGAAAAGATTTATAGGCGGAGGAATTGACTTTAGAATATGCATGTGTGTGTGCGCGTGTGTTCATGCGTGTGTGTGTATTTGTCCGTGTGTGTGTGTGTGTATGTGTGTGTGTGTGTGTGCGTCTCTCTGTGTGTGCGTCTCTCTGTGTGTGCGTCTCTCCGTGTGTGCGTGCGTGTGTGTATATGTGTCCGTGTGTGTATGTGTGTGTGTTTGTGAGTGTGTGTGTGTGTGTGTGTGTTTGTGTGTGTTCTGTTCAGTTTTGACGAATAAGCGGACTAGATACTTTGAGTATGTGCGGTCGATATTGTTTATATATATATGCATTGGGTCATATATGTATATGTGTAATCGTGTATCTATTTATGTCTTAGATGTATATGTATACACCAAGAGATTTTATACGCGTGCATGTATATATACATATATGTATATGTGTGTATTTATGTCTATATTTATGTCATATATGTATGCCTAAATATGTATATAACTATGTACATGCATCTGTGTATTTTTCTGTATATGTGTATATTATAGATGATTAAGAATGCGTATATACTACTGAAAAATTATTTATGTAATATAGCGTAAAATTTTAAATTTTAATCTATTACTTGACTTATATTTTGTATATGATTATTTACCATACGTATTTGAAATCTGTCCTTCGATTTAAGGTTTTCTTCGATTTTACGATAGGATGAATTTATACTAAATTTATTTTGTTCCTTGCATGATTAAGGCCGTTAGTTGAAAGTTACCTATGAAACAAGAACATTTTCAAAGGTGTATCCTTTACACTAGTTTTTTTTCTTTTTCTTTTTGCTTGATTATATCGTCATTTCTGTTCCATTCTAACAAACATGTCTGACGAACAGTTTTTGTGATATTTCTGCTACTTTTAAATAAAGCATATTACTCTACCTCTGGTATTTTGAGTACTCTTTTTTCCACCTTGTTGCACATTTCATGTGCTTACTCAGGTATATATATATATATATATATATATATAATAGTATAAAATAGTAAATGTTGCATCTGATAGCTGTATCCCAGCCATTGGAGTATCTTATCCAGTGAAGAATTTGTAAGTTGGGTATTCCGTCGTCGGAGAAATATAGATTTGATAGTGGAAGAATGTTCATGCTCTTCGCTATTTTGTACTATTTTTACCATTCATTATGTAGATAAATTTTAGATTCAATTAAATGTAATTAAATGTCCTTGTCCTGCAATGCCTAATTGTGTATTTCCGCACTATGGACAAATGTGTGTGCATGTGTGTGTGTGTGTGAGAGAGTGTTTCAGCGTATATGTATACATCGTTGTATATGAGTTTTTGCATTCATGTGAAAATTTAATGACCACTATACATGCTAAATCAATTGTTGCACATAAGCATGCTATTTGGATTACCGATTTAGTGTTTCGTCAGTTTTATGCAAAAGAAAAAATATCTAATATATGTGATGTGTATTCTTGTGTTCTTTTCCTAGTTAGAATTGTTAAACGTATACTCGCGTGTTTGTTTGTGTTCGTATTCTTTCCTGACTATGTGTAGTTATGTTTGCCTGTAATTTGCATCAACATGTTACTTTATGAATCGATCTTTTGTTGTTACTAATTCTTATTAATACTACCTCAATGTTGCTATGTATTTTTCAAATAATAATTTTTAATTCATATCCACAACAATTACATTCCACGTAATAATATAAATCTTCTTCAGTTTCCAATATTTCTTTTCCGAATAGTTCCAAGGAATATATGAAATCTTTTGTCACGTGATCATCCGATTTTGTTAAATCTAATTCCCAACAAAGAGCCAGCAATTTCTTTTTCACCTTCTTTTTCGAAGATAATTTTTTTTCTTTACGTTGTTAAATTGTTACAATTTGTTTTCTGCTTAAAAATCATGCTGTTTTCTTTTGAATATTCTCAGTTAAGATACGGGCATCTTTTGATGTCTTTACAACACGCCATTTTATTCCATTCTCCTCTCTATGGATACTTGATATTGTATTAGATGTGTGTTTTACACGTACACACATTCAATTATTTATATATCTTCTCACTTGTATACTTACAGACTTATATATATGTATTTACATATACACATATACATATATATATATTCGTATATGCGTATATAGATATACAAATGAAATGTATGCCTTCGAATGACATACTTCAATATGCCACATGATTATACATCTCCAGGTACAGCACACTGTATCGCGTATCATGTTAAGATACATTTCTAGACATAAAACTTAACCAATCAAGCTATTATCTAGCGTTCAATTCCAGTATCAGAACTGAAGACTTCACATAATCTAAATGCACGCTTGTATTTGCACTGGTATTTGATATGTCTGAATTTTGATTTTGATAGTCACATATATTTTTCATTTGCATAAAATACTTTTAGTGACGTAGTGCTACCAATTTAATCAGCTTAATAAAGATTATACTGTCTAATTTGTTGATGATACTATCTAATTTTGTAACAAGAGGGATGTGGTATAGCTCTATGTGGTTAAGGGGGGTGTTCTTAAATTCGTCTGTTGGATGATCCATTGTCGAGCATGAAAGTATTAGCTGACTTCAATATTTTAAAATCGTAAAATTTGTAAATAATAAAACGTGAAAATTAGACTCAGTTAGAATTCCATTGACTATATATATTTATACCAGGTAAGAGGAACTTAGTAAATACAAGTGGATGCCTAATTCAGCATATTGTGAAGACTAAACATCAAAGAATAATTCAGTCTTAGTAGACACATGATATGTGATCTTCTTCTAGCATAATAGCAGTCCACCTAGTGACTTCCTTTATATATATTTTTATATACCCATATACAATAATCATTTGAGACATCAGATATTTTTTCTGAATCTCCCTGATTCTTTTAATGTGCTTGTTCCCTGGTATTAAATTTATATTAATTAATATCCAATTTTTTACCCTATTGTTTGATTTATACATACATATATATATAGGCGCAGGAGTGGCTGTGTGGTAAATAGCTTGCTTACCAACCACATGGTTCCGGGTTCAGTCCCACTGCGTGGCATCTTGGGCAAATGTCTTCTACTATAGCCTCGGGCCGACCAAAGCATTGTGAGTGGATTTGGTAGACGGAAACTGAAAGCCCGTCGTATATATGTATATATATATGTGTGTGTGTGTGTGTATTTGTGTGTCTGTATTCGTTCCCCTAGCATTGCTTGACAACCGATGCTGGTGTGTTTATGTCCCTGTCACTTAGCGGTTCGGCAAAAGAGACCGATAGAATAAGTACTGGGCTTACAAAGAATAAGTCCCGGGGTTGATTTGCTCGACTAAAGGCGGTGCCCCAGCATGGCCTCAGTCAAATGACTGAAACAAGTAAAAGAGTAAAAGAGTAAAAAGTATATATATATATATATATATATATATATACACACACACATACATACATACATACAAAAGAAAATATCCTGTTGCTGATATTGAAATTCCACTGAAGGAGCTTGGGATCTATGTTAGAAACTGGTTCTTTCTCTCTTGGCAAGAAATCTTAAAGGAAACTGAAAAATGACATACACACATGTATACGATGGGTTTCACCCAGACTCCAGCGGTCATTAATCTCTAATCTGACAGGAGCTATAGCAGAACGTACTAGTAGTAGTAGTAGTAGTAGTAGTAGTAGTAGCGGCGGTGGTGGTGGTGGTGGTGGTGGTGGTGGTAGTAGTAGTAGTAGTAGTAGTAGTAGTAGTAGTAGTAGTAGTAGTAGTAGTAGTTGTTGTTGTAGCGGCGTGAGCAGCAGTTCACTATTATCTGATATATGTCAGAACTTTTGGCATATGTCAGATAAAACAGTATTAAGTTAACAAGTAGTAAGTAAGCAATACTAGTAGTAAGTTAACAAGTATTGAAGCTAATAAATATCTTCTCGTCGATTTTCATTCCGAGTTATTCCAATACTATGTGTATTTCACAGACATTTATATCCTTCATATTAGTCTGAGGCAGAAAAAGTTTAACCTGGAGGGAAATGTTCATTTCTTCTCTCAAAGGAAACAGTGATATCTTGTACATGATATGAAATGATTTGCTACTTTAGGCATCATGTAAGATATTTGTGTGTGTGTGTGTGTGTGTGTGTGTGTGTGTGTGTGTGTGTGTGTGTGTGTGTGTGTGTGTGTGTGTGTGTGTGTGTGTGTGTGTGTGTGTGTGTGTGTGTGTGTGTGTGTGTGTGTGTGTGTGTGTGTGTGTGAATACACACACACATACATGAGGGGAAGTCAAAAGTTATCCGCAATTTCACCATAACATATTTTTATTATTTTCACTATGCCTTCTGTGCTGATCTTCTGTTATAGCCTGCAATGATAGAAGCGATATTATCGAAGCAACAGTAGCTCACTTTGACACTTTGATATTATGTGGTTTGCCGGGAGGCTACACATAGTTTACTTTGATGTTACGGTTCAAGGGAAGTTACACGCAGCTGGTGTGCGCACACATATACACACACCCATATGCACATCTTTGTACACACACATTATACAACCAATAACAGATTCTCATCCCGGTAAGCGGTATACACACATTCTCACTGGCCTTGATTCTTTCTTGCCCAAATCCCTATAAAGGCCTGTCAAAGACCAAGGTATTATCAGCTTCCACGCTAACCAAGAAATTCCCTCCTTCTAATGCACCTGATGTCGCTTCTAACATGAGGTGATCCGTCTTGACAAATAGCATCATACTTTCCAGAAGACATCTTCATCCTCCTGCATTTCCACGTTCGGTAAACCAAGTTTCTGTTAGAAGCCTGCGAAACTCAGATTCCCACGGAGCAAAATCAAACTGTGTTAAATAATAATAATAATAATAATAATAACAATAATAATAATAATAATAATAATAATAATAATAATAATAATAATAATAATAATAATAATGACAACAACAAAAACAACAACAACAATAATAATAATGACAATAATAAAGCGCTGAATAACAACATGGATGTGCTACACCGGGCTCCCCATTCAAAAACAAATCCATTTTAATAACATCGATGAATCGGATAAAGGACGCTGTGGAAGACTTGAGCGAAGCGGTCTTTCAACGAAAATAATCATAAAAACGAAATTTTACCGCCATACAAAGCAGTTTTTCATACGCACTATGTCTCAGTGAAACATGTACGAAACACACGCGAAATCAAGACCGGAAAGTTTACAAATTCTAAAATATAAATCGAACAAAACAGCAAGTACATAAATTGAGTAATTACGCGTACACTAGAATGTCTACACAATCATATATACATTTTGATACCCATAGGACTACACATACATCTCAATGTTTACACAACTAGGTGAAATTTACAGGACACACATTCACGCATATGAAAACACGTGTCAACAACGATGCAAAAAAGCCCTATTTTTTTGTATTTTTCGAACTAACACACACAGTGAACAATTCATAGGTTTAAAAATACCACAAAGACTATACCCGGGGAAGTTACGTTACACGAAATGTTTACATGCAAAGACCTCGGAGACGGTATGTCTCAAAAGATTTAACCTAAACAGACAAATCCGTCCCCTAATGTCAACGTCGAAGCTCTTCATGCTTCAATTATAACAAAGCAAAATACAAACCGATACGTCGTCAACCGGACCACAAAGGCCACGTACTCGAGTGATGAGCCAGATTCGATTCGAAAAATCAGCTACTTGTTCAAATCTTCCAGAAACACAGGAGCTGGAAGTACGCCACAACCAGAATATTCCAATAGATGGCCAACCATGCTTGTCATCAAATAACCAAAAGAAAAGAATTTAAAATGATCTAGGGAAGATAATGAAGAAGTTCTTACGGCCTTCTACCATGCCATATATATCCCTACAAATAAATCTAATACTGTAAAACCTATTTAAACTGGAGACAGAAACACCTTGAAGTAAGACGCTACATAGACAGTAACAAACTTGCCAACGTCAGAAGAAACATTATGAAAAAGAATTTCTTAACTGAAGTAGAGATAGATAGATAGGTAGATAGATAGATAGATAGATAGATAGATAGATAGATAGATAGATAGATAGATACATGAGTGTGTGTGTGTGTGTGTGTATGTGTGCGCGTGTGTGTGTGTGTGCTTGTGTATGTGTGTGTGTGCGCGTTTGTTTGTATGTGTATAAATCCGCGGATATTCTTCAGAGGTCATGTTTCTAGATTTCATCGAAGTAGTTGCTTTAGAAGACATTTTACATCGGTGTCGCACGGGGGTGGTGGCAAACAATGCACGCTACACAGGGCTTATTAATAACTAGAATCAGAGTGATTGTTCTGACATTGAAGCTATTTGGTTGGCATTCACTTCCAAGTGAATTTGTTTTAATTGAAGTGAATAAAATGTATATTTGCAAAGTGTTGAGAGAGACATTATGTTCGTGATACCCTGCTAGGAAGAAGGAGCCAAATATTACGTAATCTATATTCAACAGTCTTACATTATACTGTGCATAAGATTTTTGTTTCAGGCTACCCTGCAGTTACATAACAACTTCATTTACTATGTTTTAGGTATAGGATATTGGTTGCATCAATGTATGCGTGTGGGATTGAATGTATGTGTGTATTTCTTGAAATATTTGTCTTTCTTTGTATATTTGCTATCTTCAATATCAAAATATATATTGTTATCTTCAAGCATATAATGTGTCAGTTTTAACATTATTTGAGGAAATAATGGAATTAAAATATGATATATGCACACGCTATCAAATATATATTATACTGAAAATTAGAAATAATGGAATGTCTTTGTTTTGTTTTTCTTTAAATGTAATTTAACGTAGCTTTTCAAAATGCTTCATTGTATTGAGGCAGATGTATTAAATTCTAATACAGCTTCACCACGTATTACGTAGAAGTGGCCGGCATTTAATATTGTCAAAATTGCGGTTTGAATATCACTAACGTAAGTCATGAATCTACTTCAAATCAAGAGACATGTATTTCATTAATCTTCATTTTATTATCGTTTAGGTGTTGCATGTCTAATCAAATCCTAGTTTGGATGCATTCCTACTTTGGACGCATTCCTAGCTTGGACGCATGGCAAAAGTCTGAGAAAGTTGAATAATCTTAATCTTAAAAACAACAGTTAGATGTGCTTTTTATCTTATGTTCAACATTCTGTTCAGTTAGTTGTAATCCAAGCTCTTACAGCACATTTATTTTCTTACATAATTAGGCCAGCTTCATTTTCTTCTAATTAAGCACCAGCTGTCGTCATTATTTTTCAATACTGTACTGTTATAAATTCAGTTGTACACACATACACGCGCGCACACGTACATACACACACGAACACTCACCAGCCCCACCGAACACCATATACAAACATCCCACACACAAACGCACGGACACATACATATATTGTAATTCTCTGTTGTTTTGTTAGGATCTAGAGGAAACGTACCAAATCTGGCGATACATAAATACCAATTGAGAGACACATTTTTTAAATGTGAATTGCTACAAGTTTCGTGCTCTTATACTACAGTAGTCGGATGAGATTGTATAGCATGCTGTGCAATGTAATGCAATCTTGCTATCTCAAAACAGAGAAGTGACCTTTTAAATTCGATCTTGGAAGATTGGGGCATAGTACACGTCAAGCTATTCAATCTCGTCAAACGACTGTACTATCAGCGCGTAACACTTGTAGAAGCCTGTACTTCAATCTGTTTTTTTTGCTAAATAGTGTCTATCATGAATTATATAATCTTAACACGCGTTTCACTAATGAATGCTTATATGCTGTGAGGAATCGTTACAAAAGTAATTGCATAATATCATATGTAATATGTCTTACACCTATCTACGTATATACATATCCACACGTCTAAGAACACAGAACTACATATATACGAATGTCAAAATGAGCACCCATATGCATATGTACAGAAGTCGTGGCTATTTTTTTCATACAAAAACAATCATATATACAGGCACTCGAATAGACTAGAATAAAAGTGAAAACAGTAAGTTATCGGCATAGTAACTAATTACTTTAAATAATTTGGTCCGTAAATTCTGTATTAGGAATTGGCGCATATATTTGATTATATGTTGGTGGAGAAAACAAACAATGTGTATATGCGTATAAAAGGTAGAAAATAAAAAGAAAATTAATGGTATATGTATCAGATTGTTATATAAAGTGAAGATATTTGAAAAAGTTCTATTTTCCTGTAATAGAGTTATCTAACTCAACTGAAAGAATGCACCTCACAATTATACTAGTTTATATATAAAGAATTGTTTCTATCTAAATTAAACGACGTCGATATGTTTGTGTTCGCAAGTGAAAAAGAATTCTTGTTTGAGTTGAATAACCAGATTCTTACTTGTTTCCTGATGTTCCAGCGTGTTAACCTCTTTATCCTAAAGATGTACGAAACTGTATATAAGATTTAAACATATTGCAAGTTCACTATATGCAATAATATTTACGATTTGTTGTGCTGACATATCTTTAGGTAACGTTGCGAATTAAGCAGTGTTCGCCAGATATTGGCAAATAATAACGGATTAAATTACATTAATAATTCAGACAGTGGGAATATGCAATCATCTACATAACCAGTTGGACATGACATGCTTATATTGATTGAGTGACCACGTGTAAAGTAATGCAACTTAGAATCAAATATATTTTGATTCCGGTGATATATTGAAAAACCACGACGCTGGAGCATGAGAAATATGAGAAAAAACGAGGAGAAAAAAATACACAGAAAAGGATGATCAAAAACGTGGAACGCAAAAGGAACAAAAGAAACTAATGATACCATGATTTTCTAATGTAGAAACGATAATTACTCTAGCTGGTCTGGTGCAAAATAATATAAGAGAAAGTAGGCGAAGGTCTGTGAGATAGCCTGACAAATTATTTCGAGATAAATGGCATGTTGTATAGATCTGGCAATATAAGTATGAAACTATTAGTAGAGGTTTTGTTATTGTGTATATATACATGTATGTGAGTATATTCGTGTGTATGTATGTACGTATATGCATATATATATATATATA
>NC_068995.1:37678189-37680706 GCF_001194135.2 Octopus bimaculoides | reverse complement strand
ATATATATATATATATATATATATATATAATTTAGAGAAGAACTTCCGATATACAATTCACACAATGAAGGATACCAATCACCATCCAGAAAAACGTACTCTACAAAATACTAATTTAAAAATCTACAAAATCCAATAGAAAATTATAAAATACATTCAAATCTATACCACACTAGGCTAAAAATTTAATACAACTTAGTAAATTGATAAAATAGAATGTAAAGTGTTGACAACACGCGTTTCGCGGCCGCTTTACAGCAGATAACATCAGTACAATTCACATTAAATTGATAACAATTATATTCTACTCAGAATACGGTCACTCCTCAGGTCTCTAGAAAAATAAGATTCAAAAAACGCATCTTACTAAATAATAAAAAATATCAGTGCTTTTATTAAAACTCATGTTAATACAATAAATTACAATTAATTTAAACATTGATTTTCTTCTTACATTTCACTTCCACTAGATATATCTTTTTCCAAGACTATAGGGTTTTATTTAATTCACATATCGTTCTATATTTCATTAATTAACTGGTTTCTGATTTTTTTCTTTCCTTTGCCCATCCTCTTTCTATAGGCTACCTTTGACGTTACATCCTCTAACGTTTTTTTTTTTTTTAAGAAAACTTAATACTGTTTAGTTCATCACTATACATATCCACTATATTCTGTTAAAATGTCTTATTGACGACTTTTATTTCTTCGATTCCCTGAAGTGAAGATTACATTGTTTTACACCATTTTATTCCTTTGGAATAATATCAATGATATCTTCGAAACTTGTGTCGGAACTAAAAAAAGTTGAATAACACCTGCGTTTAACTCCATTTATATATATATATATATATATATACGTTTGTGTGTGTATTACCCTGTATGTATCTGTGTATTGTTCACGATTTTTTCTCTCTGTTTTCATCCCTTCTATCTTTAGTCATGTGGTGTGATAGTGTTATCTATTGCGGTTCGGTCTGTCTACCGCTATGTGTGTTGCCTCTGTGACCTGTCTAAGCATCGTGTCACTATGCGTCGATAATACTTTAACCTCTATGCTATTAATAGAGTCTTCATGTACTGCCAGAGAATGTTGGTAGAGTACTGACGAGCTTTTTTCTTCTTTGAGCTCTCGCCAATTTCACCTTTACGCTCTCCTATAGTGTGTGCTGTCTCTCCAAAATAGGTAGTTGTAGCGTTTCCGCACCGTCCCTCTGTATATCCTAAGCTTTACACTACATTCCTAACCCAACAGTTAACCTATGGGTTCATCCCACAGGTAGTTGTAGCGTTTCCGCACCGTCCCTCTGTATATCCTAAGCTTTACACTACATTCCTAACCCAACAGTTAACCTATGGGTTCATCCACACAGGGGGACTTATCAAACAGATAGGTACAACAGATCAGCCATCTTGTAGGGGCACCAGGCTTCACTTAATATTTTAGCCTCACTTAGCTTCAGTTAATATTTTTCTAAAAAGTATACTAGTTCACGGCCAGTGGTAGCATCGACGAACAAGACGACAAAATCCTACGACAAGAGGATTAGAAGTGCGAGAGATCATAATAGAGCCCCAAAAATGGGAAGAGGGAAGTCAGTTGATAGAAAAGGAAGGAGTCAGTTTGAAGCTGACCCCACCGGAGGAATTGCGGGTAGCCTTAGGTATACAGGAAAGACCATAGCCTAGTTTATTTTTCATTACATTTTCACTATTTGACCACTTTAGAATTTCAGACAGTTCCATGTAGCTAAGCCTGAACTCGTATCTCTTGTTTAAGAACGGTTTAGCGCCCTAATGGTATCCCAACTCAACGACAATGTTAAATTTTATTTGAGTTGCGATCGATCGAATCCATCGAGAGATAGATATATAGATTTGCACATAGATACACATGTTCTAGATAAATAAATAGATAAATAGATAGATAGATAGATAGATAGATAGATAGAGAATGAGAGAGAGAGAGAGAGAGAGAGAGAGAAAGAGATACACATTCGCATTTGTATATATGCGTACATCTATATATACATGGATTTATGTAAAGAGAGGGATATACTCATGTATATTAATGTATATGTGTGTATATGTATGTATATCTACATACACATATGCATGCAAACACATTTTTATTTATCTATATTATTCTTCTGTATATTCGATATTCTGCTATATATTCGCTATTACTGTTATTACCGTCTCCTTTCTAACACCCTCAACCTTTCGAAATTCCGAAATTTATAAGCCTAAGTAAATCTAATGGCTTATACACACAAACATACACACACACATTCACACACACACACACATACACACACTCACATATAGACACATAAATATATATATAATGAACAACGGCACTGGCCCATCATGGCCGCAGTCTTTCTACTGAAACAAAAATATATATATATATTCATATATAAATACAAATATAAACATATAAATATATGTGTGTGTATCTATATACACACACATACCCGGGCGCGTATATATATATATATATATATATATATATAT
>NC_068995.1:37675590-37677959 GCF_001194135.2 Octopus bimaculoides | reverse complement strand
ATATATATATACATATATATATATATATATAAACGTGCACGCCTGTGTGTGTGAGTGTGTGGGGATGTCTGTGTGTGTGTGTGCGTGCGTGCGTGTGTGTGTATGTGTCTGTGTGAATATAAGTCTCGGCAGTTCTGTGTTTTGAAAGCCTGCGAAATGAAAAGAAAGGAAAAAAGTAATAACGCCAATAATAGAATATCGGAAATAAACGAAAATAAGGTCTTGAAAGGTTGCATACAGCAGCAATATATCATTGAAAATTATGAACATGGTTTATTAAATTCATGTTACAATAACGACGATATTATTTTAATCCATATTTCTGTAAGTTTTTATTTATCCCATCATAGAGTTGCATTGTGCTTTTCCTTATTTCTGCAGTGATTTGATATGAGATTATTAATATATTGACTCCCTGATATATATCAGTCTTATATTGAAATATCATTAAATATCATTCGTTGAACTTAAACAAAGATTTACGAATTTAGTTCCTCACTCATGGGATCTAGTCTCTTAGGCCAATCATTTTTTCTAATTACCACCGTTTGATACAATGTTCAAATATGGTAGAAAAAAACAAACTATTAATGAGTATGGCCGGACTGCGCTTGTGCCATTATCGAAACGTCGAGCCTTGTCACACTGCTCCGCTGAAATCTGAGTCGCCTCTATTTTACAACTCTAGAAAAAATGCAATTCAATAGATCCAACGACTGAAATATTTATCGTCAAAATCGAAATTAATCCATTCACCATACGTAGATGCACTGATACATACATACATAAATATAGAGATATATGTATATACAAACATATATAATATATTCCCATATACATATATGTCTATGTTCGCATGCATATCCCTCCTTCATACATGTGTGTGTATGTGTGTGTGTGTGTGTGTGTCGACCCATTACTTAGGATATCCCAGAAACAGCTGTAAGACATCAATTACTTCTATGTCTCCTTTTATGATTCACCGTACTCGAATTAAATATTCTAAATGACCTGAGATGTTCGTCCTGCTTTGTCCTTGTTTTAGTTTTCCTTTAATATATACCTGCTGACTCGAAACCCTTCTGCGGATCCCTAGCTTCAGCGTCAGCTGCGAGCTTGGAATGTAATGGATAACAAATTATAGCACTTACGCAGCGTATCTGCTGGTTTAGATCACCACAGAACTAAACTTCTCATATTCCTTATATATATATATATATATATATATATATAATACAAAATGGGACAAGAACGCAAAACATCCAGACAGTTAGGTGATACAAGAAGGGGACAACAAAACATCCAGATAGACGATACAAGGAAAACAAGGACAGGTCATTCGGAGTTTTCTTTCCTCAGTCGAGATCCACATTATTATTGCAATTTTGGCTGGTTATTCCCGATATTGCTCCAATCTGACCAGCCCCAAGGAAATATATATATATACATATCGAGAGAGAGAGAGAGAGAGAGAGAGAGAGAGAAAGAGAGAGAGAGAGAGAGAGAGAGAGAGAGAGAGACAAGTTTCATAATTGTAGTATTTATATCTTCATGTGAATTGTTTCCAATTAATGCGACTTTTAAGTATATTTAGTGGCTAAGAGTTGAAGACACTTCACTTTATACAATACCACAGGGCAGCCATTCACATATAATTTTACTCGATACAAACGGAAGCGGGAGCCAGTATATCGATGATCATCCTTGCAGGAGCAGCATCCAAATATTACTTCAGTCAGTTACACTGTAATATTTTATGCATACTACCTTTGACTATATGACTTTCAATTCAAGCAACCCTGGAGCTACATAACAACATCATTGGTTATGTTTCAGACGTTGTTTGCTTTAATGCATGCGTGTATTAGTGTGTGTATGTATGTGTCTTTAGCGAGCTGTTTGTTTTTCTTTGTATATTTGCTGTCTTCAGTTTCAGAATATATATTGTTTTCTTCACGTATGTGTGTCAGTTTTGCCATTATTTGAGGAAATAGTGCAATTACAATATGATATATAGACAAGCTATCAAATGTATATTATACTGAAAATTAGAAATAATAGGATGGTGTTTATTAATATAAATCATGCAAGATCTTACAGTACATTTATTTCCTTAAAAGTTCATGCTAGCTACATTTTCTTCTCATTAAGCACCTGCTGTCACTAGTGTGTGAATCCTTATACTGGTACCAGCACAGTTCTCTATTTACTGCAAGAAAACAAGCAGAAATGGTGAAAAGGATTTCAGTGATACCGTAGGTTTATACAGTGCTTTATTCTGCTGGAAAAAAATACTATTGTATTGATAATAATACTACTATACTATAATAATAATAATAATAATTATATATATATATATATATATATAT
>NC_068995.1:37670763-37674891 GCF_001194135.2 Octopus bimaculoides | reverse complement strand
TATATATATATATATGTATATATATATATGTATGTACACAAACACACACTTACACACACACACACACACACACACACACACACACATAATATATACATATATACATATACATATCTTTGTTTATGCCCGTTTTTGTTTTATATTCTGTTAATTTTTTATTATTTTTGCGGCTGTCTCCTTTCTGGCCCTCTCAAGTTTTCTGATTTCTCCAAACAAATACGCCTGCGCAATAGCGTATGCTATGTTTGTGATTTTGCGAAAGCCTGAGAATGTAAGAAATCAGTAGAAATGGTAAAATCAATATCACCAAATAATAGCATATCAGCAATACACCAAAATAAGGTCATGAAAGGTTGCATACAGCAACGATGTATTATTGAAAATTATGAAGATGATTTATTAAATATGGAAAACGAAAAAATACACGAAGCAATAAATATGATATTGTGTTATTCCATATTTCTTCTTTTTTTATATTGTTATCCCATTTGTCGTTAACACACTGTTACATTGTATGATTCTGTTTTACTGCTGGAGGTATTTGATATTAAAATATTAATATATTGACCCTGATATCACTTTTATAATGAAGCATCATGCAACAAGCATGTCTTAAGAGTTATGAAGTCAGTTAGACACTCATGAGGTGCAATGTTTGATCACCGGGATTTGCATCTTGGTAAAGCTCTATTCATTATAAGCTTTAATTAATGCCATTTTCAAATGTACAATTAGAAAGAACAAAACAATGAATGAGCTGCACTTGTACCATTATCCAAGTGCAAGTATCTACTGCATGCTCGGTCGCCTAAAATGCAGTTCCAGGTGTCGAGAAAACGAAATACTGATCGGGAAAATGGGAGAATGGAAAATATACGTACATGTATTTTTAGATATACGTATATGTACTCATACATAGGTATTTATGCATATATATATATATATATATATATATATATATATATATATATATATATATATATATATATATATATCTATATATATATATATATCATATAAGCAAAATAATTCAAATTCAGATGAATTAGTTACTTAAGTTGAAGCTCCAAAAATTAGTGCGGTATTATTTCAAAATAAGGTGAATAAAATCAAAATAAGCAACAGGATATCCCGATGTGATGCAGTACGACCATTTCAAGATGCTCCATTCATGTAATTCAACAATGCAATCATTACATCAATTCAAATGCAGTGCTACCCTCAGCTGCATAAATAAATAAATAGAATTTAGTCAGTCGGACACATTTGTATAATTTTACTTAAATCCTCTAAGAGGGTAACAAGATAGACAACGTTCATGCTGTTTTCACTTCAGCTTAGAATCTACTAAAATATCAGGAAAAAAAGTTAAACTTGTTAGGGTTCTAGCTTGTCACTGATTTTTGGGTCGGTTTTGACTTATACTCTTGTTTATCACATCTTTCTAAATAAAAATTTCAATCTATAGATCTATATAAAAATCTCAGTCTGTTAGGAAAGGGTATGAGGCAGTTGACAGAATCATAGTGGATATAGTCATAAAACTTGTCAAGATTAATTTGAAGTAGTATAAAGTAACTGGTTGTAATGAGGCTTGGTAAAGGAAGATCTTAAAACAAGATGTTAATTGGCAGTTAAGGGGGCAAGACTCTAATAAGACCAATGAGGATAATAGAGGGGAAATTTTTATCATGGAGTACTATAGCTGAATGATTTAAACAATATTGTTATATTGTATACAGATAACATTTAGGGTTATCAAGAAAAAATATTTAGAAAATATTATAACCAAAAAGGATAAATTTTTGAATAATTTTGAGTATATACCAAAATTTACAACAATAGAGAAAGAAAAAAAAATTACATAGAATTAGTTTAATATTCATTCATATACTTAAATATTTACTTATTAGGTAGTATCTAGGAAGATTGATCACTGGCATTTACTGGCATTTAACTAAGGAATACTGGGGCGATAAAACATGATAACTATATAATATAATCTAAGAGGTATAAGTTGTGAATTTACTGGTGCTGTTATATATAAGCTAATATAAATTTGTAGGTGTACAAAAATTAGGTTTAGTTACATAAAGGCTATTATAAAAATAATAATATGATCAGTAGGGTAGAACACCATAGAAAGGAATAAATAGTTGAATCACTAAAAACCATGATGAAGTATATATAACTTATTTTCATCAAAAGAGAATAGATTATATAGAATTTGTTTAAAAATTCGATCATTTAAACTAAAATTATCTATTTATAAGGTGGTATTTATAAAGACTGATACCTGGTATTTACCAGAGGAATATTGAAGCTATAGAACATGCTAACTATATATCATTTATAAACCGAGAGGTATAACATAAGTTTTAAAAGTTTCCAGTGTTAATACATACATGATAAAATAGTTTCTTAGCAGTACTTAATTAGGCGGGGGGACTACTTACATAAAAGCCTTTATAAAAATAATACTATGATCAAGAGGGTAGGACACTATAGAAAGGGATAAATAGAATTAATTACACAAAAAAGATGAAGCTTGACTAACTAGGCGGGTATATTCGTAGTTGACTAACTCCATGGAGCACACTAACTTACTGTACTATATAGCTTATATTATATGCAAAATACTTTAATTCTTCATTTAACTGAATATCACCTGATTTATATATATAGATATATATATATAGAATTAGCGGTTAAGAATCATTAGATCCAACCCTAAAAATATTAAAAGTTAGTTTCCATCAATTCAGTTCAAGCACAACACCTGTAAATCGCTAATTTCGAAAATATTTAAATTTACGGGTGACACTATGTACGCATGATACCATAAGGTCTAATCTCTTGTTAATCAGGAGGTTGCACTTGTCTGTATGCTTACAAATATCATACGTTTCCATAGAACACAGCTCACACCAGTATTTTCTATTTCTATAAAGCTGCGCTTTTCTTATTATTCCCATTTAAAGGTAAATCCAATTCTGCTTTCCTTCAGTTCCCAAATCACACTAGATAATGACGTACAATTAGCCTTAAGAGGAAACATGATTATAAATACGTCTTTTCATATTAATCGAACATCCAATATATAAAGTTACCAGTTCTAGTTAAGATTGTAGTCCTACTACTACTATCAAGTGTGTTAAGTTCATGTCTTACATTATGTATCTTCCCTTCAACTGTAGTATCATTTAAATCTGCTTGAACATCAACAGGCATATCATCAATGTCTATGCTAGTATAAGCAGTATTTATAATCGCTCGGCCCAGTCTATATCTCGTAAAGGGGCTTCAATTACTCAAGGTCTTTCGGCACTTGAGTCTTTCATCTATGTTTTCAAGTGTGCCACTAAGTACAATAGTAAATGTTGTATGTACATGTGTTTCCATGTTTATGTGTGTGTGTGTTTGTGTGTGTGTGTTTGTGTGTGCAAGTGTGTATGTGTGTGAGTGTGTGTACGTGTATATCAATGTGAGTGTATGCATGGGTGTCTAACCGCAACTTTGTGTGCGTACCCCATTAAATTTATCTAATGGAAACAAGTTAAAGGTTCTCTACAAGACGAGAAACTTGCTTATACTTAGAAAACGAGAAAATTACTCAGATAACTGTAAGTACTGTTTCTGTTGCTATGAATTTTGTTGCACGCAATAAGGTGATAAGGCCGCTGAGGCAAAAGCAGTTTAACAATCGTGTTTATATATTCCGAGCAGAAAACAATTATCTTATTGAATAATGCAGAAAAAAAATGTGCCACTGACAAGGTTATTGTCGAGTTAGGACATCATGTTTATGGAGAAAAAGTGCAAACACATGTTTGAAAGCCATTATAATCCTTCGAGGATAATGTACAAAGTGCATTAATATATTTACTTCAGTACGTATAAATGCATATACATATATACATATATATATAAATATATGTGCGTGTGTGTGTGTGTGTGTGTGTGTGTGTGTGTTTGTATGTGTATATATATATATATATATATATATACATACAAACACAGACACACACACGCACACACACACAGACACACACACACACACACACACACACACACACACACACACACATATATATATATATATATATATATATATATATATATATATAT
>NC_068995.1:37658481-37669348 GCF_001194135.2 Octopus bimaculoides | reverse complement strand
ATATATATATATATATATATATATATATCAATGCTATTGCTTTTGTACTCATACGCATTTCCTCATGTGTATTTCCTTCCGTGCGCGGGAAGATAGTTTGTAAAAGAAATATTTAATTTTACCATATCATATAATCCGCTCTTTATTGTGCTGAACTTTCTTGAACTACCACGTACGCTGCTCAATGCTAATAACATTTCTTCTGTAATAAATCAGCAGATAGATAGATATTAGCCAACATTCCAAATGAATGCTGTAGATATTAAAAGTTACATGTAATATCTTTGATGCACATAATATTTCGAATACAAAGACGCATAAAAAAACAGTAATCGTATACATATTCAGAGGCGTGATTCTGTGGAAAGAAGATTCCTTTCAAATCACAGGCTTACAGGTTCAGTCCCAATGCATGGTATGATGAGTAACTGTCTTGTATTATATCTCCGGACTGACCAAATCCTTGTGACCGGATTTGGTAGGCGGAAACTGGAAGTCATACAAATATAGATACATATGTGTGAAGTGTATGATATGCATGCGTGTGTGTTTGCATGTGAGTGTGTGTGTTTGTGTGCGTGTCTGTGTGTGTGTATGTGTGTGTGTGTGTGTGTGTGTGTGTGTGTGTGTGTGTGTGTGTGTGTGTGTGTGTGTGTGTGTGTGTGTGTGTGTGTGTGTGTGTGTAGTTTATTCAAGAGAGCGCAACACTGCTGTTTTTTTTTTAATATGTTACAGCAGACTTTTGTATTCTGTACCATATAAATGCATGAACTGATGTAAGACAGAGTTATACAATACAGAGAGTAATCGCAAATAATGTATAGCTGTTGCATCAAAACATAGAGCCAGCATTTATTGTCGTATGGAGGACGGGGTAGTAGGAAACATGAGCAAGATCGTATTGCTCAGGCATCGAGTTTAAAATGTTATTACACTACATTTTGTTTAATTATATAGAAATAATCATATATACCTCAATCTCAGAAGGCTACTTATCTATCAGAAGCATGTTAAAATATTGAGCGGACATGGTCAAAGTGTCAGCTTCACATGGTTAAAAATATATAATATATTGTTTGTATAAAAATCAATAATAATAATGCGCTTTGCTGATAAAACGTGTTGGTTGATGATGTAGAGATGGTAAAATGTATCAATTATATTCTTAATTAATGATGTGGGATGAGCTAAACTGGAAAGAAACGCAAATTAAAAATATAAAAGAAAGATATTGTAGAATACGTTCTGTGGAGTTTGAGATAATGATTATAAAATAGGGATGAGAAGTGCAACACGGTATGGATAAAAGCTGTCGTGATTTCGAGAAAGATAATACTACACTACCCTTAACAGCATTAATAAATTATATGTCCTATATATCATAGTAAATGGAGAGAATAATGTAAGATAAATGATATGAAAAGAAAGTAACCAATTAGAAAATATTTACAAATTAAGAAAAGAGACACAATTATGTTTGATAGAATTTCTTATATGGTATGGCTTTTCAAGTGAGGATTATAATGATTATGATTTCTAATGTTGTGAATTTGTGCAACATGGTACAGATAAAATGCACTACAGCTATTATTTTTAATGAATGTTACTCGGTTGAAGAAAACGTTCGTGCGCCGTGAGTCATTACTAAACATGATATGAACGGAGTGTACGCACACACCGCAAAAATATATATTTTAAAAAAAGCATTGTTTTAACACGGTGAACGAACTTTTTGATCAACCTAATAAAACCACAGGAAGATTTGGAATTACGAAGATAGCAGATGTATAAACGATAAACGATAATCAGACCAGTGGCGATAATAATTGATAATAGTTGGTGAGGAGCTAGAGGAGTAGGACGACGAAGTGGTGGTGGTGATGTGGCGGGAAGGAGGAGGGGAAGAGGACGAAGAGGACGAAGAAGAAGAAGAAGAAGAAGAAGAAGAAGAAGAAGAAGAAGAAGAAGAAGAAGAAGAAGAAGAAGAAGAAGAAGAAGAAGAAGAAGAAGAAGAAGAAGAAGAAGAGGAAGAAGAAGAAGAAGAAGAAGAAGAAGAAGAAGAAGAAGAAGAACAACAACAACAACACCAACACCAACAACAACAAGATATAAGCTGAATAACGGTTTGGCATACGAGTTAAGAAGAAAGAAAATGGAAAAAAGCAGTATATTCTATTGATTCTAACAAAAACATGGCTCTGCACCAATTATTATTGGTAATATCGGCACTGGAACAAAGAATATGTCACAGAGAAAACATTGGAATATTAGATATTAAACTGGGAGTGAATGTACTGCAGAAAAAAAGAACAATAATCTTTCTTAACAAACGCGTTATCACAGGGATGTGAGTTCGAGTCTCATGTGTGGCAGCCATGGGTATGTATGTGCGTTTGTGTGTGTATGTATGTATGTATGTATGTGTGTGTGTGTGAATGTGTGTCTATGTCTTAAGTCTATAAAGTCTGATGACCTTGCAGCTAACTGTAATCATGTAGTACTTTCTCTTCCTCAGTCCTTCGCATTTTCATCTCATTTTCATCCATAGGAATCCGGCAATTTTGCACTCTTAACAAAACATATCTTACCAGGGCCAAATTTTTTACTCCATATTTGTTGCGGATAATTAATCACCGCTATCGTTGGATTCACCTTTAATTTAAGACGCCTGGAAAAAACCCTATCCAGTGGGAACTGAAGACAGTAGAGCGAAAAGCAAACATAAAGGGATGACACTTGTGATAAAATTTTGCTTTAAAAAGAGTTGATGCGGTAGAAAAGTTATATTGCGAAAACATTTAAACCTTGACACGTTTACAGTGGGAACAATACGTGACAACAAAGAGAAAATTACGTGAAGTGTTCACAATGCTACCATGTTAACTGTCTGAAACATATTCTTCCATAGAGCTGATATAATGCGTAAAATGAAATGATTCGAAGATCAGAATCGGCGTGTGTGCCTATAAATATGATGAAAAGCTTTTAGAGGATAGTCGGAAAACTGTTTAGCTGCGACTTCTAGCTCACTGAGTGGATAGCCATGTGATATCTCACACAGTTAAGCAGTAAAAATTATGTTTGTCATAATAATATAAAAAAACATCTCCCAACTTATATGTTACACAGTAATCATTGTTGCGTTATAGTTAGAAAATTCGATGAAATTCCCCCGTATCTAATAAATCACATAGTTTTATGTTCACCATAAATTGTCATTTGTGCTACTGTATAATCTAATCCATTTGTAGTACTCCCCTTCACAATAGAAATCTGTTATACGCTATATAGTGGAACCTATAATTTGGTCAATTTTTCCAATATCAATTACATAAATACGATATTTAGTCCCTCTTGTTTTTGAATATTTCTCGCTGAAGTAACTCCTTGACTATATGAGCATGCCAATATAAAGATGATAATAATAATAATAAATAAATCCGCTACTTTTCAAAACTTGCATCATTCTAAGGCTAGTCTAGAATTTTGTTCTATACTTTGATAACCTTGTGTACAATATTTTCACTTGATTACTAAACAATACAGATGCACCGGAAATGTAGTTTGAATGTAACAATACAACTAAATTTATTTCGTATTTCTGAAAGTTCATGGCAGCTTTAGGATAACGTCTTCTTTCCAGTAGAGAAATTGACATAATTTTTCGTGCAAGTTTATATTTATATCGTTTTACTTATGTTATGTTACTTCAGTGAGAAACTTTATCTATTGTATCGCAATTATGAAATGTCCCTGACATTCAATATTAATATTGTTTGTATATCAAGAGAGGGACATGTAGATCTGTTGTTTTTGTAGTGGCTTTGACTGTTCGTCTGAGTAGCTATATGTATGTATGTGTTAACAGCTTCACTATTCGGTATGTAAATAATTCTATGCTGCTCCTCTTAAATGCCTTGGACTATAAGTAAGTTTATTGTGCAATGTCTTTTCAAGTGGCTGCAAATATATATTTCTGTCAAGGACCCTTCGAAGTTTTATAGAGTATTGTTTCTCTTATCTAACCTCAAGCTGTTCTTGATTGTGTAGGTCTGTGACCAAAGTGGCGGCCAAGTTTTAATTATATAATCGTTGGAATGGATATACGATATCAAAAAAGACATTTCATTGACGCCGTCTATGGTAGTAGGTTTTCATTTGATAAATGTTTTATTGTTATTTCTACCACGGAAAAATTCTCGATATGTCTACGTACGAGTCGAGCTTTCGACTCACTTTGTTCAACTATGAAACAAATTGAGTCATAAATAACAGTTGATCCGGCCATTTAAATTATATGCGCATGTTATTGAAGCTTCGCCAGAGACAATAATTACAGGAGACTGAAGTACGAACAAATTTACTTACTTTTTCTTCCTGACTACTGGTGGTGAGGAGTGATAGTAATCGGTTTAACGTTCATATTTATAGAGAAAGGTATCACTTTTGGCTTTCTGTAAGAGCTGTAATTTTCGAAGGTCATGAAGAAGTACAGTTACTTAGATACTCTTGCAAATATGATTTCGAAAAGTATTTAAAAAGCATACACAATACAACACTACAATAATCGTAAGATGTTCCATGGCATAAACGTATTTTCTCCCTGAGAATTCCTACAATTAAGAGTTAGGTTTTGCTAAGGGATTCATATACTAAGGGATTCATATTCATATACAAACAAGAAAATATTTCCGGTTCCATATATCACCTATATGAAAAAATGGAAAATGATTACAAGATACGAAGGAAATTAAACAAAAGAAAAAAAATAGAGCTACACCACAGTGACAGAATATCCATGAAATCATATATAACTCCAGCAGGCTCTCAAAATATTTCAGTTTATGAGTTAGAAAAAAATCTAATCTGAAGACCTTCAAAGAATACCGAATAAAATATATACAAACAAAATTTACAGTAATTACCTACCATGACATGGAAAAAAGAAAAAAAACAGTCCATTCCATTTATATGGTTTATGTTCACCAATATCGCATTGCTTCTGTCCCTCCACGTGATCACTAATTTTCTCCCATCACAAAGCTAGTATTTTACATTAGTGTTGTATTGTACCCTCTTGCACCGTTCTTCTTCTTAACTTTTTTCTATATTACGGCATCGACCACACATGACCAAGCATACATTTCAATTACCGTCAACCACTCTCCTCTTACGTTTCCTTTTACTTCACACTCGCATTAGCTCCCCCCCCCTTACTTCCACAGTTTATTAACGCCTACTTAATGATTGTGCCACATACCAACCACACACCCAAGAAACCACGTCAGTCTCCCTCCATACTTGCACGATTCTACAAAAACACAAACGCACAGCAATCCTTCATATATGGCAGTCTAAAAGTAATGTTCCATGGCAATACGTGCACAAACGATCTCCTCTCAGTCTTCTTTCTCAAATCGAATCACCATTGAATAGCCTTCGGCCTGGTCTTTTGACATTTTTCTCTTCTCAACTAGTTTCCCTCTCGTACTCTCCACCTTTACTTTTCTTCAATATATTTCCCCCCTTTCCAGCTCTTCTTGAGATTTCTCTGGGAAACCGTACTGGTGAGAAAAATTCGCCCTCTTGACGATAGGGTTATATCAATTTTAGATTTCCCGAAATCCTACTTCGTTGATAAAGCGAAAGTAGTTTATCGGCCTGATTATTTTTGATTGCTGGTTCATTCCTCGTTGTACAGAACCTATACAACTCCTTACAAATGTTCTCCGACATTACACAACAGTGATACAATGTTTGCGGCTTTTCAAGAGGTTAAAGAAGGCCTTAGCTGACGCTACGATGCTCGTTCATCCGAAGCCTGATGCACAACTCTGTTAGTTTATGCATTAGATGTTGGTGTTAATGACGTTCTTCAAAAAAAGGGAACCTGGCAACCGCTTCCCTTCTTTGCCAAACGACTTAAACTGCCAGAGATGAAATGCCAAAAACGTTGGCTTAGTAACTTAGTGTGAACCAGTGTAAAACTATAACACTTGTTGCTTACGACAAAAATATTTTCTATCAAATATCTCAAGCTGCTTTCAGTGTTCTTTATCGTGACGTGTGTGTGTATGTGTGTGTATTGAATTATGAACCATAACACATTCATTCCCACACGTATATGGAATGTAATAATTCACAGATTTCGAACAATTGTAAATTCAAGAATTCGCAAAGAGGATGTTCAACACACGCGGCGGAGTCAAGAAAAGTAAAAAGAAAACCATGCGTTGATTTATATTATTTCATAATGTTGAATAATATATTACATTATACATTATATAATATACATTTTATTGAATTAGGAAAATAATTAATATATTGTTTTCTTTTATGCCTTTCCGATAAATTATTGGTGTTCTAAAAAAAATTTTGTATTATAATATATATATAATCAATTTTTTTTATTAGCATGTTGTTATATAGCACGTTCGAGGTTCAATATAATCGTTGCACTCAAGATACTGGTAATAAACCTCGACAATACGCAACTTTGGGCTTTACATAGGGTCGAATGACCCCATTATACTTCCTGTGCATGTACATTTATACTGTGCCACAGTCTATTAGGAAACAACTAATAGGAGTGTTCTACTTCCACACAACACATGTATTATATTAATCACACGTTGAGAGCTCGTGATTGTGTGTTGTTTTCTGTGACGGTTGGATGTTATGGATCGTGACTATTTAGCTACAGTTCTCTTAACATTCATATATTAACTAGTACAAGGGTATGTACTGACAGTCTAGCTTACACGTACTTTTTCATGAAGACTACTGGTTCTCTTAATTACAAGAAGCAAGAAGCATCAGTTCTAACAAATGGCTGTTGGCACCACTGTAGCAAAGCGGAATTAAAATGCATACATTCTTTCGTACATGCATATACATACATACACATATACATACATGCATACATATATACATACATACATACATACATAACACACACACACACACTCACACACACACACTCACACACACACACACACACACACTCACACACACACACACACACACACACATATATATATATAGAGAGAGAGAGAGAGAGAGAGAAAGAGAGAGAAGAGGGAGATACAAAAAGAGAATAGTGGTACTACAAGGCACCAATATTTACTGGAAATAACAGTCGATAATATACGACGCTATAGTAAAGCATTGTTTTACCACTAGTTTATATTCATGCTGTAACCGTATGGTGCTTTCTTTTATTGGATAGCAACTCTATTGTACTGCACACTTTAATAATTATCTGTGAGTGTGTGTGTGTGTGTGTGTGTGTGTGTGTGCGTGTGTGTGTGAATGAAAAGAATTTAAAATCCTGGTTGATACCAATAAAGCGCCCAGTATGAAAAGAATTTGGTGACCAATGTTCAACAATTAGACACATACATGTATACATACAATATATCGATTCAGGTTCAAACTAGCTTCGAACTCACGAACCTCTGCATGTTCAGCCCACTAAGGAGCACAACTTGCACCTCATGATTGGAGCACTCCTTCGAAACCTCGATCCACCAATAATTGTTTCGCTAATCCAATAACAACAATACAATGTATTTAGCATTTAAAACAAATTTTGGCATTCACAGAGACTACCAAACCGTCTTACATAGAATCTTGTTTTTAGGAAAATGTTATCTGCACTGGATGAGGCTCGCGCTGTCCTTTCGAGTCTCTCTCTTAGCCTTCTTTCGGATGAGTGCTCAATTTCTCTCGTTAGACAGTGTGACTCTCTGTCTGCAGCTAAGCGATCTTCTCTTTGTGTTGTCGTCTCTGCCTGCCTTGCTCTTTCTTGGCATACTCTCAGTGCAGTTAGGCGAGCTTATCTCTCCACTGCCACCTCTTTTCGTTGGTCTTGTTTGGTATAGTCCATGTGCAGTGCGGCGAGCTTCTATATCCACTGCTGTCTCTGACAGCCTTGCCTTTCTATGGGCTGTTCTATCTGCTGCCAGGCGAGCTCTTGCCTCTGCTTTCGTCTCTGTTTAACTTTCTCTTTTCTTGGTTACTGTTTGTGCAATTAGGCGAGCTTTTCGCTCCGCTGCTGGCTCAGTTTGCCTTGAACTTCTACTGGCTGTTCTACATGCAGTCATACGAGCTTCTGTTTCTGTTTACTGACTCTTAAGTAAAAAAAAAAAAACAGATAAATTGATTTACTTGTGAGTAACCACATGTACAACTTAAATTAGTTTAAATAAGAGAAACGAGGTAAAGTGTGTTCTTAAGTGTTACGGTTTACATAGATAGTAGGAAACATTTATCAAATGACGTAGCTGTGAACGTCTTTGCCGTTGTTTTAATGCGCGCACAGATTTGATCTTTTCACAATGTCATCACGATCTTGTATTTCAAGCTATTAAGGAGGAGAAGGTGCGCCTTTACTCATACTGAATCTTGCCTTTGTTGTGGAGTGCATCTTTACAAAACATCAACACAACTATCAATATAAATTAAGAAAGTTCCAGGTAGTATTATGACCAGGGTAACATATTTTTCGTTCTAGAGAGTATCTCTCAAGACATAAGAAAATTTATTATCATCATCATAATCATCATCATCATGATCATTATTTTTATTATTGACTTTGCACAGCTTCTAACGATGGAGATGTACTACGGTGTCAGCTCTCCACAACCAGTGAACTAAGGTAACACCTCTTATTTTTCGAGCATCTTCCAGAGTATTCGAGCGGTTCCAAGCAGTACTGTTTTCTGCAAGTGTTTCACCCTTATTGTAGCCCCTATTTGTTCCACGTACTTCTCGAGATTTTTGCTCACTGCTCCCAGAGCTCCAGCAATTATTGTTACTACTGCTACCTTTTTCATCGACAAAAACTGCTTAACTTCCCAAGCTAACCTGTCATATCTCTAAACATTTCTTTCTTCCTTATCGCATACCTTGTTGTCAGCTGGGCACGCTATATCTATGATCCAGCATAGTTTGTTTTCTTTCTCAATTAAGATTATGTCTGGCTTCCTATTCTCTCTCTTATGGTTACACTGACTCATAAAATCCCATAGGATCTTTGCATTTCTATTTTCGATGATGCCTTCAGGTTTGTAGTTGTACCAATTTTTTCTCTGTCAAGTCCCATACTTGTTACAAATTGTCCAATGGACAAGCCTGGCTATATTGTCGTGGCGTCTCTTATATTCCTTCTGAGCTAGTGGCGTACATTGGCTAGTAATATGCCATACGGTTTCACCGTTTTTTTTTCACAGATTCTGCACTTATCACTTTCTACTGTGTTGTCTATTCTGTATTTTATGTAGTTTGTTCTTAGTGCTTGCTCTTGGGCAGCACAAATTACAGCCTCCGTTTCCGGTTTTAAATCACTTTTAGTCATCCACAGCCGTCTGTCTTTTCTTCAACATCTCTATGAAATTGACCAGGCATTCTTTTCTTTGCCCACCTACTTTCAGTCATATTCGTTTTCAATTTCTTGTATAGTGCTTTATCTTTGCAATCGTTCATCCTACACAAGCCTGACCTTCTTACTTGTAATACTAGCGGTTCTGTAGCATTTTTTTACATACCATGCTATGTTGTTTTTTTATTCTCTAATGCTGTGTTCGCATGCAATAAGTCCTCTTTCCCTTCTTTTTCTTGGTGCATATTGAAGTACAATATCCTAATCATGACTATCGTCTGATACGGTTACACTAGGCACATATATCACAACCATATGTACGTGACATGATTATCTCAGATCAAGATAAACAGTGCATGACTTTACAGGTGGGGCTCAGTTACAATTTTCTTCAGATCGATTAGTCCATCCCGCTGAAAATGTTCCTTAATAAGGTTTAAGGATGATGACCGAAATACCCTTATTTCCAGAGGTGAATTATTCAAACCCCAAAGAATTCCTCTCAACTCATGGTTATGACGCTTCCTCAATACTTCTGCTCGTGATCAGAGATGCACATATCGTCAGCTACCAAAGGACATACACAACTGGCTTAGGTCAGACTGCTAACAAGCAAAAATCTGTGCCATTGATCAATACAAAACATGCACATGGTAACACATCCAATCAGTTATTATTTCTTTTCTTTTACTTATTTCAGTCATTTTACTGCGACCACATTGAACGGTTTTAGTCGGAAAAATCAATCCCATGATTTATTCTTTGTAGCACTAATACTTATTTCATCGGTTGCTTTCCCGAACCGCTAAGTAACGGAAACATAAACGCACCAGCATCGGTTGTCAAGCGATGGTTGTGAGACAAACATGCGCGCTCTTATACTGCGGTTTATGTAATCAACGTAACCGCACCCCTGAAATTACTGGTCTTGTGCCATAATTTGAAATCATTGTAAATCAAGCAGTGAGCGGGCAGAATCGTTACCTCGCTAGACAAATTGTTTAGCAGCATTTCGTCCGATTTTTACATCCTATGTTCAAATTCCGCTGAGGCAGAATTTGCCTTACTTCAAGGGTTCTAAAAATTAAGTACCAGTTTCGCAGTGGTGTTGACATAAACGACAAGTTCTTTACATCAATGATTCAGGTCTTGTGCTCATAGTGCAAACGATTATTCTTAGTATTATTATCATAATTTGATTGTAAATCTTTGTAACTATAATGAACAGGAGAAACGTGTTGATGATGTTGATGATGTTGATGATGTTGATGATATATTTACATTCACATCATTACCATACCGTGTTTATCATTTCATACGGCAAAAATATTCTTCCTTTTATTATCAATAGGCTTATATTTAATAGTAAAGCAAAATCTATTATATTTGGCTGAGAGACATAACCATTTTTTCATATGGACATTCCAATTATATAATTGGAATTCTCTGAAACCGTTATATACATACATACATACATATATATAT
>NC_068995.1:37652400-37658244 GCF_001194135.2 Octopus bimaculoides | reverse complement strand
ATATATATATATATATACATACATATATATTCATGTTTGTTATATTCTGTCATTAGTACAACAATTTTACATTAATCTGATACGCTTCTCTACAGTTCTGTGCGTGCAAATTTACTATACTTAAACAAGGATATTATTGACAATGACTTCGATGTTTCGACCAGCTACAACTTAGTCGGACTGTGAAACATTAGAGTTAATGTTGGCTCTATATAGTAAGTATTGAGTTAAACATTTCTCTTGGGTTAAGTGGTAAAGTATTAGTGCGTGTTGCGGTGGTGAGGGCTTTTGGAGACATTTTAAATTAAATTTGTGGTTACATTATTGTTTATAATTCATTCATATATATTGAAATTTGTAATTAAGGGTTTCTATTTAGGTGAGCACTCTTCTAATGATGAGATTGATTTATAGTGGTTCAGAAAAAGGACCAGTATGTAGGTATAAGACTTGCTCGTAGTCATTGCTATTTTCGGTTTTATTTGTTGTGACAATGTAAAAGTCAAAGCTCAGTTAAAAGTTTTGTTCAAAATTTAGTCCAGTTTTAATAACTTAGTAATTGGTTGTGCATATAAAAATATATATATATATATGTGTGTATGTGTGTGTGTGTGTGTGTGTGTGTGTGTACATGCAAGTAAGTACCCGTGGACCTACATAAATAGTAGACGGAGATAATGCCTTATATACATTTATTTAATCATTTATTCATTAACAGCTATTTCAGATATGTATTTGGTTGCGTCCATGGTTCAGTCTTATCAATCGATCAATTGATCGACTGAGAATATAGGAAACTACTCGCACGATCGTATCTTCATGAGAACCCAAACATTACAACTACCAAAGGAAAAATAGAGAAGAAAAAAAAGGATGGAATTTGGTAAGTCTGGCATTCATAGAGGACTTTGGTTGCTTGCACCTAACCATTAATCTTCACCCATTGACTTGTATTGCCACAGTTGAATATTATTGACATCCATACATTTGATACTCGGGAAATTTTTGTTGGCTACCAGAGTTTACTACTGTATTTTTGGAAACTTTGTGAAGTCAGTGGCAGTCTTCTTGTTCTTTCTACTATATTCTTGAAACTATGTTTGTGGGAAGTGTTTGCAAATATACAAAGCGAAAGACAGCTTAGATACTACTACTTATATTAAGACTGAAGTATTGATATTTATGTAATTAATACCCAGGAATTCACATAGTACAAAACGGTTAGCAGAAATATTCAGAACTAGTAATTTGGGATAATAAATAAATAAATTATAACAGGTAAATTAACGTTAAATCTTAGACAATGGGATTAGGTATCATTGGTTCAGCTGCAACGGTAATGCTAAGATATGATTCTTAAATAAGATAGTTGAGCAAAGTACACAAGTGCTAAGGGACAAACATAAACACAAAGCAAAAATAAAAATAACACTGAAAATAAAAAATAGAAAAGTAAGGGAATTGGTATATGAAATAAAAACGATATCTTGCTATCATCAACTCAACAGAAGGGACAAGGAAAGTAAACCTTCTATAATTCTAGTAATTAAGACAGTTACCATTTGATTTAAATGTTTATTATTTCTAAGTTGTTGGGAGGTGAGAGAGTGTTACCATATCTATTTATTCACATGATTAATTATCATGGGAATGATTTATTGGTTTTGCTGTAAAAAATTTTCCATCTTATCGTTGGTTCCTACCTAAACTTCAGGGTTTTAAACACAGAAGGAAGTATTAAAAATGACTCTTCTAGTTGAACTTCACATTTAGTGTTTCACTACGTGGTAAGGAAGTGCACTTTTCAGTAGTAACCACTTAATATTATATTTTGTTTTTATTGTTTTTAAGCACCCAAATGAACTTCCTCAATGAAGTCGGTACTCCGTATACCTGTGTTTAAATTATGAGACATAGTAACAGTACTGAAACTTGAAAATCGTAGGGTAACAGAGCCTATGTAATGGAAAACTGTTTTATCTGGAACAACTAAGCATTTATGAACTAAATGCTTCCGGCATTGCTTATCTAACGGGCATTTATTAGGATCCCGACAATTACAACTATTATGCTATATTAATATTATAACGATATAATATGTTATAAGTATATTTCTTCTTCAGCAACTCAACGCTGAATCTATCTGAAATATAATAGAAAATCATTGATGTCCAGATTACAATTGCCAAATTTGAAGGGAATAACAGTCATTTCTTTTGATTTCTGTGTAGAAGCGAATACGAAACAACACTCACTGATCAAAGACCAGAAAACATTTTTACACAGTGTAATAGAATGACTAATACTGACATCTGTGGTTAATGTTTCTAGACAAAGTATGAAGCCGAAATATAAGGTAGAATGAGCCGATAACAACAAGCCGAAGGAATGAAACAATTAACCTCGACAGTATTTAAACGAAGGCCTTACAGAGCTGGAATAAATACCCTAAGGCATTCTGTGCGCCGATCAAAGGATCCAACACGCTAATAATGATATTCATTTTTGAAACGAGAACGCCACAAATTTGTGATGAGATATGCGCAGTATTTCAATCTCTGACGTAGCAAAATGCCAAATATGATACTTGATTGTTAATTACTTCTTTAGTAACCGGTTGGATTCAGAAATATTTTAGTCCGTCTCACTAACGATCCTACTAAACCATCACATTCGTTCCGGTAAGCCACTGTTAATATTTATTCCAGTTATAGGGCACAAGGCCTGGAATATTGGGAGAGTAGTAGTAGTAGTAGTAGTAGTAGTAGTAGTAGTAGTAGTAGTAGTAGTAGTAGCAGCAACAGCAGCAGCAGTATTGCTTTGTATCGACAAGTGCGTGAGATAAAACTTTCTGTAATAAATCATCCATCAAAGTGCAATAAGTAATAAATCCCAATTATCAAATTGGCATCTAACGTTCAGTCATAAATGGCCATGGGTTTCCACCTAGAAGGTTCCCCACCAACGGACATGTCTGGGCTAGGTTGTTTATTATAGACCAGTAGTCGCCATGCGCACCAGCCGCCACTCTCCCCAACACCGATGTTATCCAATGGAAAGGCAAAGGTCGATACAGCTTGGCACCAGTGACGTGGCAACTCTTTAATACAGCTGAGCGAAATGCAGTAACGAGAAAAAGTGTCCTGCTCCAAAGCACAACATATGGCCCGTTCCTGGAATCGAACCGACTACCTCATGATAGTGAGACCAATGTTGTAACCACATGAGATATTTGCCTTCACACATATACGTGTGAGTGTGTGTGTGTGTGTGTGTGTGTGTGTGTGCGTGTGTGTGTGTGTGTGTGTGTGTGTGTGTGTTTGTGCGTGTGTGCGTGTGTGTGTGTGTGTATGTGTGAGTGTCTACAACATTTTAATTGAAGTGTGAAGCTAATCCACAAATTAAGTACTCCAACTCATCGTCGCAAGGATGCAGGAAATCTTTGTGAGCCTGCGATACTAGGCAATTCCAAGTAAAATTTGAAAAAAAAAACATAGGAAGCCTTGGTGTGGAAATGACGTTTCGAGCACAGAAAATAGATGAAAAGTTGGATAGAGAAAACAGTCAAGAGAGGTGGAAAAGGAGGGACAGCAAAGAGCTGCTGAGAAAAGCACGTGACCAAAAATGTAACTGACCGAAAGTTGGAGTGAGAGAAAGATGTTTCTTTTTAGGCGGAAGAGTGCAATGCAAAAGAACGCAATTGTGTGTATGACTTCGTGTGTGAGAGTATGTGTGGGAGATATTGATGCATGCGGAATGTACATACAGTATCTATTTACGTTTGGTGGTGGGGGAGGGTCCATGTGACCGTTTGTGGCTTGCGCGGTGTCTGTTTGTATAATAGGGTGTTGCGTGTGATTGTCTGTGTGAGGTTTTTATCAATTGAATAAGCTCCAATAGAGCGTAAAATGTCCCTAGATTTATACTGTATGTTTATTAATGTAAATTGATATTTAGCAACTAATAACATTTGTAATTTACAATTTTCACTTTACCCCATAAGCGAATATTTGTTTGGTATTTTAAACTTATATCAATTATATTGCATCAATGATGCAATATGGACTTAATTGGTCGACAATATTGATTCTTAGATTTCCTGTGTGTAATATTCTGAAAACTAAATAAACTAATTACTATATATATATGTGTGTGTGTGTGTGTGTGTGTGTGTGTGTGTGTGTGTGTGTATACATACGATTTTCCATCATGGCTTCTTGAAACTTTAAATTATTCCAACAATATCTATGTTCTATTTGTTATCTAATTATCACAAATATGCTAGATATTTGAAAACTGATGGAGCAACGTTAAATGTAGATTGGTATGTGGAGTTAGATAAATGATAAGTGTTATTAGAATACTATTATTTTCCAAAAATAATGGATGCTATTCCGATTATTCAGATTATTTTCAAGTGATTACTATAATGCATGTTCGTATGTACATGATGGGAAACAGAGAACAGATGACATCTTTCATCCCTCATATATATATGTGCGTGTGTGAGTGTGTATGTGTGTGTGTGTGTGTGTGTGTGTGTGTGTGTGTGTTGTATGTATATATGTGTGTATATATATTTATATATATATATATGTGTGTGTGTATATATATATATATATATATATATATATATATATATATATATATATATATGTGTGTGTGTGTGTGTGTGTGTGTGTGTGTGTGTGTGTGTGTGTGTGTATGTATGTATGTATGTATGTATGTATAGGTGAAAGGCATTGGCGTGCATAATAATTGAAGTTGTATTTAAGAAAAAGCCAGCTCACATGACGGTGTGGAAGCTATCTGAATGTTAGAAGATAGTTACCTGAATAATGGTGATTCGCGCCGGGTATCAAAGTGACGACATCATGACTGCTACTCAATGCTCTGCAACATGGGCAGCTGTAACGGAGACTACAAAACCGTGACCAACAGGAAAGGCCATAGGAGGCTTTCTGGCTGCTTTAGACAATCTGGAGTTGATCAAACAATAGTAGGGTGGGATGAATTAAGACCCGAGCAAGGAAATCTGGGCTATCGTGAGAAAGATTAATGTTGAAATCGTCACCATGTTTTCGGGCCTGAATGACAATGTTCGCTGCTAATCGTACAAGAGTCCTTCAACAGAATGGGGCATCCTGGCAATCGAGAGATTATCGGTTCCTTGTCAGATGAAAATATCTTCTGCCAGGAGCACTTTCAGAAGTCCAAAAAAAAAATAGATGGCATGCCTACAAGTCCTTTAGTGGCCGACATATCATAAAAACTAAGTTTCCCCCATGAGGGTGATGTCATGCCACTCCACACTCTTGAAAAGAGATTTAGGTTTAATTCAGACGGTTATGTGAAGCTACTAAAAAATGTGGCCAAACTGGCTGGAGAGGGTTGCTTCCGGAAGCCCCTATGTGAAGCAGCAGAATTTGGCATACATATCTCAGTGAATAGTCAAACGTGTCTGTCGGAGAATTTCTAAGACTTCACCAGATGCAATGTCTGGTAATTCCATCGATTACATCGTGTTGGGCTCGGTTGTAAATGACGACAGCCGCTTCGCCTGCAACAGTGGCGAACATAATGGACGTGTTCCAAGATCTTCGCAGGGACACAGTGAGAAACGCATGGGCCATATTTCGAAGCCTTCTTCAGGCTTTAGTGGCAGGAAATGGCGGCTATTTTGAGAAAACTATTATGTGTCAGTCATAATCTATTTGATTACTTTTTTTATCTTCGAAAATGTTTTTTTCTTTTTAATATGATATTGGGTTATATTTTCCTTTTATGCAAACTCTCAAATTTAGCCTGGTCACTGTATATATATATATATATATATATATATAT
>NC_068995.1:37647438-37651223 GCF_001194135.2 Octopus bimaculoides | reverse complement strand
ATATATATATATATATATATACGTACATATATATAGATAGATAGAACAGACAGACAGTCATACAGCATACTTAACATGGTAGCTGCATGACAAAACAAATACAGAGGTTGAACCGCTGTACAAGGCTAAATTATTAGATGATATGTGTACATGTTTATATAATTATCGTTTAACTTTGCGTTTGTTTTCAACGTGAATATTTACATTGACAGAGATACTCTGTCACACAGTATTCTCTTACGAAGAAAATATTTTATTAGTTACATTTTGCAAATAATTCATACATCACAATATTTCGTTGCCGAACGGAACTGAATTTCCATAACCTCATGCTGTTATTTATATGAATGTTGGCAATATGTTGAAACTAATTTATTAACTATGTATCTTTAGGAATCCGCTTCATCCCTGCAGATTTCAAATCTCATATTATCAGTTGGGTGTCTTTCAGATATAGCTATAACTAATATAAAAAGCTGACTGTGTAAATTAACTGTGTTATAGTTATTGATTCGTGCCCACTATATGCAGGAGATATATACACACATGGAAAAAATGAGATAGAGTAGTATTTAAAATGCTTCCCGCCGACGGTGACTCTATAGAAATGAGGAAGAAAGTTATTACTTGCAAAGAAATCTAGCTACAAGAAAACCTCCGCAAATCTATTACGAAAGTAATGTAAGTATTAGATACTGGTTCTTCAAAATTCTGATTGTAAAACAATATCCGTAAAATCTACCAAAATAATCATCCTAAGCAGGAGGTGTATCGCTCTGCTTGAGAACTGACTTTAATTTACTTTAAATTGTTGTTAAATATTTCATAGTAGTTCCTCTAATTGACTGTAAAATATTTATTTTTTTCTGGTGCCCCAGCATGGCCACCGCCTAAGGGCTTAAAACGTATAACAGAATAAAAGAATAATACAACACTGAAGCATAATGAGAAGATTCAAAGATTCACGCAATAAAAGTAAAGGTTTTCGTACGAGATTCATTGGTCATGTTCTCTTTTGAAATATGTTGTTTAAAGCCTGCCCATAGTATTCGGCTACCTGGTGGATGTTTATGCCGGTGGATTCCCATCAGGAATTCCTTTGTGTGCGGAGAGTTTATATTAAAAAATGTGAGACACAAAATGAAATTCACTGAACTCTTTATTCACAACCATCACGACTGATTCAAACATTTCCTCATTGTGAGTCTTTTTCGTTCGTTTCGCTTATTTCTATAACAATACTCTTTTTTATTTAATTGTGTCTTATCGACGTATTACATTTTATTTTATTTTTATTTTTATTCTTTATTCCTTATTCTTTTATCCTTGCATACGTTATTTTATTATTATTATTATTATTATTATTATTATTATTATTATTATTATTATTATTATTATTATTATCATTACTATTATTATTGCTATAATTATTATTATTATTATTGCTCATATGAAAAGGTTTCTTAAATTCTATCTCAGATCATTATGGAGACGGATGGAAGGCTACACTAAAAAGTATTGCTATAGAAATAAACTAAACGGCAAATAGAAAACGTGGCACCAATTGAAAATTCACCTGAGGACACACTTCTGCACCTCTGATGAAAGAAAATTGTTCGTACAGCATCGCACCTCAAAGGTACTGGAGTATGACGGGTGGAAACAATCATAGTCTCTCTGAGTAAAGAGTCTCGTGAATTTCCTTCTCTCTCAGTTACATTTCATATATACATAAGCGTGTGTTCGTGTGCGTGTGCGCATATTTGTAGATACCCATGTATGTATGTTTGTTTGTATAAATGTATATTTGTTTATATATGCAATATAAATATACAGTATAAAAACCATATATATGTGTGTGTGTGTACACACACGCACACACACGCATGTTCACACACATATAGCCGCAGGTGAAGCTGTGTGGTAAGAAGTTTGCTCCAGAACCACGTGGTTCCGGATTCAGTCCCTCTGAGTGGCACATTGAGCAAGTGTCCTCTACTATAGCCCCGGGCCGACCAGAGCCTTCTGAGTGGAAATGATAGATCGAAACTGAAAGACTCCCGTCCTATATGTGTGTGTGTGTGTGTGTGTGTGTGTGTGTGTATGTGTGTGTGTGTGTGTGTGTGTGTGTGTGTGTGTATTTATTTATTTATTTATCTGTGTCTGACTTTGTTTCTGTGTTTGACACCTACCATCACTTGGCAGCGAATGTTGGTGTGTCTACGTCTCCGAAACCTACCTGCTCGGCAAAGAGACGGATAGAATAAGAACTAGGTTTACAAAGAATAAGTCCAGAGGTGGATTTGCTTGACTCAAAAACTCTTAACGGCGGTGTTCCATTATAGCCGCAACCAAATAACTGACACGAGTAGAAGAATATAAGAGTATATATATATGTGTATGCATATCAGTCCATCCCTCCAACATCTCTGCACAGTATTCCCGGGAGAGTTGCAGGGTTAGAGTCATCACACACCACTTGTATAGGGTTCTAGAATGTACACATACATACATACATACATGCCTACATACATACACACACACATACATATATACACACATACATACATACATACATACATACATGCATTCATACATACTGTCTACACTGTATGTGCAATTATTTTTTTCTCTTTTATATTCATCAAGCAGAGTATGTTTAGCACTACAATTTACTTGACTGATTTGTCCGTATTTCTGAGACAAGTGTGAAATTCATGCTCTCTTTGAAAGGTTTATACGAACTTACAAAATACTATATATTTGGTTACTTATAAAAGCATTGTTGAGTGTTACTTTTCTTACTGTTTATAGTTATTATATTTGTTCACTACAATTCGAGGATTTACAAGATCATATCAGACGTGATGCTTAATGGAAATATTTCCACTCACTAAGCTATCGAAAATGTAATGCACATATCTTGTAATCCTCGCTGATGCTTTAAAAGATGAAGTTAGTATCAATTTCATGTTTGGCTAGGGAAAATGGATTTCTTACATAATCACTAAAACGATTTCGTTAAAGTCTATTCTATGACATGAATGCCATTACATACTAGAAAATATACATGATCATAAGGAATGGAATGCAATCAGATTAAAACGTATGTTACTTGTTTCATGTCTGAAAAGATGTGACTCTAAATAAATTGCATAATGCATTTCTTTTAACTTTCTACCTCGTCTATTTATCTAATAGTCACAGAGAGGTGATTAGACAAACATACAGCTTGATAAGAGGAAAGATAAATGCATATGTACATACATAAACACACTTACACACAACACATACATACGTATTTATGCGTATAGATCTGTCCATGTTAACGCATATGTACAATATATATGTATTTATGACACACAATGATCTCAGTAAATATCGCCTATGGTGTGTAAAGTTAAAACATTGATTGATTGATGCATATATATGTCATACCGGCCATGACGAAGGGAAATAGCCCTGAAACTCGAGTGGCCTTTATATATTTATATTTATATTTATATATTTGATCCTTTATATTGAACACTCAATATTTCATCTACATTCAATACTTTATTTCATGGTGCCATCCATTTTTATTTTATTTTATTTTATATTATATATTGTATATTATATTATATATTATATATGCCATATTCTATACCCCACATTGGTTCTGCAGGAATATAAATAAAACATAAAAAACAGACAGTGTTGGAACTCTTTTAAACAAAATAATATATTCCTCTATACACAATCATACAAAAAACAACCTTTTTTGTATTTATTTTTACTCGCATATA
>NC_068995.1:37639141-37645096 GCF_001194135.2 Octopus bimaculoides | reverse complement strand
GTGTGTGTGTGCGTGTGTGTGTGTGCGTGTATGTGTGTGTGTGTGCGTGCGTGCGTGTGTGTATGTGTGTTTGTCCTCCACCATCAGTTGCCAACCGATGTAGGTGGGTTTGCGTCGCCGTAACTTAACGGTAGAATAAGTACTAGGCTTACAAAGAATAACTCCTGGGGTCGATTTGTTCGACGGAAGGTGGTTCTCCAGAATGGCCTCAGTCAAATGACTGAAACAAATAAATTAATAATAAGTCTAAGTTTACGTATTCTATGTGTGTGTGAAAATAAAATTGAATAAGATAGATTCAAGAAGACAGTTATTTGACAGTCATTTAATAATCATAGCACGTGTTTCCATAAAACACGTATCTTCATATATACAACATTTAAATTATGCAACAGTTTACCTGTATTATGGTATTCAGTTGTATTTCTTCAGGTGATACACAATTGCTGTCTCCGTTAGTCGAAGGTTTTGTAATTAACGTCGAGAGCAATTGCATATCACCTGAGGAAATACAACTAGATCCTATTATGCAGGTAAACCGTTGCAAAATTTGAATGCTGTATATAAGATCTATGTTGTATGGAAACATGTGTAGTGATTATTAAATAACTGTCTAACCGTACTCTTTCATGTTGACATTGTCACGTATAATTGTATATGCAGCATATGTATGCGCACATACATACGAGCATAGATAGATAGATAGATAGATAGATAGATAGATAGATAGATAGATAGATAGATAGATAGATAGATAGATAAGTTTCTTTATTAGCCACGCAGGGTCGAACACAGAGGGGAAAAAATACAATGAAGAGCTTTTCTTTTCGAAAATAGAAAAAGAGGAGGAAATAAAATCCAAAAGAGATCGTGAGAAAAAGAAATCAAAAGGTATCGTGTATCACAGAAAATATTAAAAAAGTAAAAAACAAGATTAGGCTTGTCCGTGGAAAGAAAAGCCTACGAAAAATAGCACGGAAACCTGAGGCAGGGAGGGAACAAACACATGAGAGCAAAGTGCTCTCTCTCTCTCTCTCTCTCTCTCTCTCTCTCTCTCTCTCTCTCTCTCTCTCTCTCTCTCTCTCTCTCTCTCTCTCTCTCTCTCTTTCTCTGTCTCTCTCTCTCTCTCTCTCTCTCTCTCTCCCTCTCTCCCTTTTCGATTTTCAGGATCATGCTCAAAGTGGTTTCGTCATTCGCACTACCAACTTTGCTACATTCACTCACCTTTTACTGAAACTTTCACTAGTAAATGCTTACCTCTCTATTCTCACCTTCCTTCTCAAGTGGTACTTGTAAAAGTTGATGAGCGATTAGCCAGAGAGTTAAGTGTTTGTCTCTAAACCTATCGCTCGAGTCCACCACACACATTCTTTCACCATGGTCAACAGTACGATGAACACTGCCTTGCCTTCCGGGTTAAGGGAAGATGGGGGAGCAATTTCACGATAGCCTCAACCGACAAGTAAGCTCGTCCCACACGTGACAACGGACGTTCGGCATAAGGCTACAGGTCCGAAATGGTTGGACACTGCACGAGTGCGTGCAGAATGGTTCCATCGCTCTGACCGCATTTCGGGCAAGTCGGTCCGGTGTGTCTCGAACGGTGCCTGTAGAGCTTATCCCGATCCGGTAATGCCTCTCGATAGCACTGCCAGGCTAGGGATCTCTGGTGATTGTCCCAGCCCGAAAGTTGTCCTGAACAGGCTGGTCAGGTGTTCTTTGTCGACGCCCAGATTCTGCCCTAGATCTTCGTCACACCTCCCCTCCACTAATCCTCTATAGAACACCTTTGTGGAATTGAAGCTTCGTTCCGGAGATGCTTGAGAGCAAGGCGGCACTCGCAGAGCCATTCGCCTAGTCTCGGTCTCTGTTCGATCCACGACTGCCGTTCGGCCAAAGAGACGAGCTGCGGGAAAACGCGCCGCATAAACAACAACCACACCTCTTCACGTCGGAGATGTCGCAGCCTCAGTGCATGTCTGTGCATCATCAGCCACGGCATGCCTAACCTTCCATTCAGCGAGTGTTGACAGCAAATGGATCGCCTGACCATCGGAACGCTTCCCTTCCACAAAATGCGGAAGAATATGCGCTTCAGTTTAGTGATGGTAGTGTCGGGACAAGGCTCGACGGTCAAACGGTAATCGATGACGGATGTACGCGTTCGCCACTTCCACCCGACGTTTGAGGGACAACTTCCTCACGGCCCATTGCTGGGTGAGAGTGGCCACCGTAATCACTATCTCGCCCCAGTTCTTCTCCATTTGGAGGTCCGGACGGAACAAGACTCCGAGCAATTTAACCGATCCGTCGGTGCAGCATCCCACGATGGAGACGCTGTTGGACGGCATGAGCTTGCTTCTCCAGGTGCCGAGCTGCAAGGTCACTGACTTTTCCTAGTTAATTGTTGCTCTTGTTACTGCTTCGTTTTTTTAGTATCTAGCGGACCAGGTCGATATGCCTGTGGTTCGACACTATCACGGTGACGTCGTCCGTGTATGCAGACACGCTCCTTCACCGTCCCAGCTCTCGCAGAATGCCCTTCACCGTCGCCAGTTTCCGAAGTAGTGGCTTAAGAGTCAATATGTACAGAAGCGACGAGGGACATCCTTTACGAACCGAACGCGTGATGTTAACTGGTCTGTACAGATGACCATTTACGCTAACTACCGAGTGGATGCCACTCTATAAGGCAGCAATCCAACCGCGGAAGACGGGACTGATTTCAGCCGCTCTAAGGACAGCCTCCAAGTAGCGATGGTCTACCTCATGGAAAGCTTTTGATTGGTCCAAATTGATCAGCGCCTCCACCTATACCAGGCTCCTAAACTACCCTGTCTATGAAGTAGCGCATCAGATTGAGGTTGTCACGGATACTCCTACCCGGCACGGCGCACGTTTGCGCCTTGTCGACCAGTTTCTCGATGACAAGCGCCGACCTCTCGGCTAACACCTTGGCCAAAATCTCCAAATCTCCGTTGAGCAGAGTGATGGGCCTGAAGTTATCTATGACGTTCCCCTTGTTTGGATCTTTCGTTAGCAGCTCCTCGCTTTACAGTGACGGGGATACTCCCGTTTTTTTTTTTTTTGCTAGTTGCAGTAGACAGCTGCTATGACGCCTCTAAACAAGTCTGACATATGACAATAAAGTTCGTAGGGCAGACCATCCAAGCCTGGCGTCTTGTCTCCCGCGCAGCCTGCCATCGCATTCCGTACGTCCGCGGCTGTGATGATTCTTTCATAGCCGAGAGTCGTGGTAGGCTATGCTGGTAGGCACTAAAGTCAACTCTGCATTCTGACCCACCAGTTGTCCCGTACAGTCGGGCAAAATTTTGTTGAAAGGCTTCACACATCATGTCAGGCTCGAGTAATTCGCGCCACTGTTCACTGCCAGAGACCTAATGGTGGCTTGCTGCCTCGTTGCGCTCCCCAACTCGGGCCTCTCAGGCCTTTCGGGCAGTTCCAACTCCTTCGTTCCTCAGAGCACGCATCCTAGCTCTGACAACACATCCTTCGTGTTTGGCGTTTAAGTGTTAATCGAGGGCAAACTTTGCTGCCAGTACGTTGAACGTGATGCCAGTCCTAAGTGCCTCTTCTAATTTCCTTAAGTGCCTTTGTGTATTATCTAAGTCAAGTGTACAAGTCACAAATTTATGATCTGTGTAACTGAGTAAATGGAATTGTGGACAACCTACACTATCCTTATCCACTGTCCTACAGAATAATCTAACTAAATGCTATCTGGACGATCCGATGTGAGTGCTCCATGTCCAAATGGGCATATTCGGGTAGTCCAGTCGGTACCTGTCAGACATTTGGAAAGGTCTGAGCAGATCCTTGATGCATTTACATCCCCTCCTATTACTATCTCTGCCCACGTAGTCTAGATACGTGTCCAGGGTAGCGTTCCAATCCCCCACACAAAATAAAGGTCGAGACGTTCCCAGGCAAACCTCTAGACGTCGGAAGAAATCTGGCTGACCTATTAAGGACAGTGCATAAACTGTTATCATTAGAAAAGCACACCCATTATTTCCATGGACATCTAAGACAACCAGCCTACCCTTCGGGTCAAGGAAAGTTACTCTTACTTTGAAGTCCAAACTCTTCCGAAGAAGCACCGCGGTGCCACCTCCACCCATTCACGGAGAAAAATAAATGCCGAAATGTCCGCCGAACATGTGCTGGAGGGCCCGCGGGATGTGGTGTCTGGTCTCGCTGGTGGTTATGATATGCAGATTCTGTGACTTGATGTCATTTAACAGGTAGCCTTGTTTCGAAGGCGACCCCAAGCCACGTACATTCATACTACCTATTTTGAGCATGTTCCTATCGAAAGTTGTGTTTAACACACGAAAGGAAGACGAAAGAGAAAGAGAGAGAGTCACTTACTGTCCGAAAGTTATTTGTCTTTTACCTCAGTCTTCTCCCAGAAGGTTTTTGTATCGTTTTTTAGACTAATATTTTTGAAATTTAAGTATGTTAAGTTTTCAGTATGTTGTGAGTGTTCTGTGTATGTTTTAATGTGTTGTGATGGTGTTGTGCGTCGGTGATTTTTTGTTTTGGTATCATTTTCTGTTATGTTGGTGTTTGACCTAATGTATTCCATTAGGTCTTGATTGTTGGTGTTTATAGCTGTCGACATTGTTTGGTAGGGTGCGAGGTAATATGTTTGTGTTGATGCTTTTGGTTTCTGTGGGTGATTTGGTTTCGAGAGTGGTAAACCTCCCTGCTTTGTTTGTCTGATTCTCTATTCCCCACCCCGTTTTCTCCATCCCCTTATGGCCACTTGCCAATCCTTTGTGTCGTCTTCATTTGATGACATATCGGAAGCATCAGAAGGTGGGAGGGGAAGGGTTTGGGGTCTATTTCTGAGTGTTTTGATTTTGTTGTTGGTCTTAGTGCTAGTCGATGACAGTTGGGATGTGATTTATGGGTTGGGTTGGGGGGGATATGAGTCTTTTTTGGTTTTCTCTTCTTCCTTTGCAGTGGTTGTTGTTGTTGGTGGTGGTGGTAATGATGGTGTTGTTTCTCTTCATGGTAGCGCTGGTGGTGATGTTGTCTGGTAGGGCTGGCTTGTTGGTTGCTGATGTTCCTTCAATTGTTTATAGAGCTGTTTAATCAGTTGTGCATATGGCCGTGTGGGTCGCAGTGCTGGTGTTTTGCTCGGTTTTTGGTTTTCTTGTGGTTGTTATTGTTTTTCGTGATCTTGTCGTTGCTGTTGCAGTTGTTATTGCTTCTGTGCAAATGGACAATTAATTTTTAAGCGTGCTTTGCTACGACAAACGTAGCAACGTGGTTTTCCGCCTTCGACGGCCACATGAAAACTCGAATCGTCTGTCAATTTGATTTCATGTGGAATCTTTTCAATTTGAGCAAGGAATTCAACTCCTTGGTCAATCAATTTTTGCTTGTCCAGGACAGCGATTTCCAAGATAGGGATTTCGTCCTCGATGTCATAACAAATGGCAGACACAAGCCATTTTATTTCTATCTCAGGGGGGGACATTCTTATTTTTATCTCTGTGACACTACGACCAAGGTATGTAGGGATCATCAGTAAGTTTTCACATTCAAAGGACTTTGTGGAGAGGTCATTGGCTCCTTCTTCACTGTCGAATCTAATTTCGATCGTGGCTAATTTGTTTCCCCTCGTGATATAGTCTTTGAAGACCCAAATGGGCCTTAAACATTTTTCTACTTTTTCTTGAGTGGCCATTTTGTATAGCTTTGCTTTAAGGTTGAGTATCTTGTAAATAATTGGGGTTTTTTTCGATTTTTTCTGTGATGTTTTGTGGTGTCTGTAGTTGCATGGTGTGTTCGTCTTTTTTAAACATTGCTTTGCAGACAAGCAGTTCTTCAAGTTTTAAAACTGCGGCAAAATTGTTTTAAGTATTCGTGTTGGTTGTGGTGGTGATGGCAGTATTGGTGGCAGCAGTGGTGGAGGCAGCGTTT
>NC_068995.1:37637310-37638593 GCF_001194135.2 Octopus bimaculoides | reverse complement strand
AGATAGATAGATAGATAGATAGATAGATAGATAGATAGATAGATAGATAGATAGATAGATAGATAGATAGATAGAGAAATGCTGCAATATGAGTTGCAGAAGCTACACATGAAACACTTGTATGTACTTCAGAATATACACTGAAGGTTAGAGACAAGATAGTTGACGCAGATGCTCTGGAGCGATAATAAAAATATAATGAAGTGCGATGTCTCATACATTTTATCTTATATTTGTATTGAATAGATGTGACTTATACGAATCACAATACACGACTAATGATGCATTTTGCATGACAGTGACTAAAAGAAACACATTCAAGTGTGATTCTGCTGCTTATGGTTATTTTCATAAGTTATGGTTATTTTCTGTCTTGTATTAAATCCATTGAGTTTACCTTTTATATTTCCAGATGGCAAAATGTAAGTCAGTCACAGTGTATCGAACCATCTAATTGTTTTTTTATTTTTTAAACAAATTCCCTGACAACTATAACTATGAAAATGAACCATACGTTTAAAGTCTGGCATTTTATTGGTTCGATGTGATATAATTCTAATATATGCATCAATCTCTAGGTAACATATTACTGGAATTTTATAACACTCCAGGTTTTTATTATATTCATATTTTTCTCAGGCCTATTAGTATCATAGATCGATTGAAACGCCAAGTTAAAAATCTAAACGAAGTTATACATCGTGTTTGCTCTACACGCCTCCTTGTGATTCTGAAGTTAATACAAACATAAATTTTTTTTTAAATGGTATTGATTGATAATTGCTATAATGATTATTTATGATGAATGAGTGAGCAATAATTATTTGCTCGGTATCGTGCTGAACAAAATAAATTTTTATGCAAACAATTTATTTTCCAGTAGATTTGAAACCTGCTGCCAGAATCAAAATTTGATTGAAATCATAAATGCTGTACTAGATCTTTACCTCTTCAGTGAGAATATTGCAAGCACATTAAAGAATTTAGTGCTATGTATCTCTCGCTCTCCCGCTCACTCCCTCTCTCTCTCTTTCTCTCTCTCTCCCTCCCTCTCTCTCTCTCTCTCTCTCTCTCTCTCTCTCTATCTATCTATCTATCAATCTATCTATTTCTCTTTCTATATATATACATACACACACACACACATATATATATACATATACATATCTCTCTCTCTTTCCCTCACTCTCTCTCTCTATGTATGTATATATATATATATATATATATATATACAAATAAATATCTCTCTCTCTATGTATATATATATATATATATATATATAT
>NC_068995.1:37620543-37636288 GCF_001194135.2 Octopus bimaculoides | reverse complement strand
ATATATATATATATATATATATATATATATAATGGGTTGTCCGGAAAGTTCGTGACAATTTATTGTAGCTTACCTTTCGACTTATTTGCCATGAAACCACCTCAATTCTGGTAAGAGGGTATTTTCAAGTAAAAGGAAAGACGGAGACGCATTGTGCAAAACAATGGTTCATATTTGGTTCATTAGAAATATAATGTCAAGCATTTATTGGCCTTTTTCTTTCCTTTAAAAATCGGCACGAACAATACATGAGCTGCATAAATAACAACTCAAAAATAACAAGAATAAATTCTATGTTGTCGAATTTCCACCCCTAGCCAAGTGAAAAACATTTCCATGCAGAGTAGGAAAACCATCTTCCCACTACATAGCATAAATGTCTCGAGAGATGTTGGCAGCTTTGAAACCTTGACTGAAAGTGTGAATCAGATGTCCATAATGTTGGTTTCGTTCCTACATGTCACACCCTTGTAATATATCTGAAGAAAAAAGTAAATTTATTCAAGTTTTAAAAACGATAAACAGAGAATAGATCTATAAAAATCCATTAATGGCTACTTAAAATATTTTTCTCTTTAATAGAAATAACATTCAATGATTTTTATCGTAGAATATGCATGTTTTTATGTATGCATGTATGTATGCATGCATGTATATATGTACGTATCAGCCAATATGTATTTTTATATGCATGTATGTTTTGTATGTCTACATGTATGTGAGGATATGTATATATGTGTGTTAAAGATGCGTTTAAAGGTAAAGCAAAGTGAAAAATGAATCAGCTGGAAATTTTTGGTGGATAAATATTCAAGTAATAAAAAATAAGAATCTATCACTTTTAGAAAAATAAATATTTGAAGTGAGAGAAATATTATAAATATTATATCTGAGTGAAGGATTTCAAAGGAACATTCTCAATCAATGAATCTCAATTTTATTAAATTTGAATTTAGTCAAATATGTTGTACTTTAATAGATCAGGAAACCACAAGATATCAGACATTAAAAGCGATCTAGTGTCCGGTGATACGACGAAATTATAACCATGCCATCGAAAGACATAGGAATACATTCCTGTATATGCATATGTAGTAATTATAAATTTTATGAATTTATGAATTATAACGAGTATGATTTATTCTTCTATGATACCAGCAGAGTTATATACATTTCTATAACTAATAAAATGTTGAGCGGTATTTCTTCCGACTTTAAATACTGAGTTCAAATGCTGCCAGTGTCGCCTTTCTCTATCAACATTTCTGGGCCGATAAAATAACTACCTGTTGAACAGTGGGTTTGATATAATCGACTCACCTCTCACTTCACACGAAACCGCGAGTTTTGTGTCAAAATATGAAGCCAGTATAGAACGGGTTGAACGTGGCGAGCTGGCAGAATTGTTAGTGCGCCGGTCAAACTGCTTAGTGGTGTAGTGTACTTATAGTGTCCGAATGTTTAAAATTATTTGTTTATATCGCTTTGACACGGGTTGAAACATTCCCACCAGAATCTTGCAGTTTCACTCGAACATTATGTACAAAACATCTTACAACATTTATTAAGTTGACAATGTCTAAATCGCTGTGTTTCACACGTATGGCGACAATGACTGAATTTCTCGAGCTACCATTTTATAGGCTATGGGGTATTACAAAGTATAAATAACCTTTTAATGGGTTTCAAGAAAATTGCGTATCCTAAGAGGCATCTCGCACGATGTAGAGGGAGTTAAAACCAATCTTTGGACATGCATAAGAATATGGAACAAAGATTAAATAAAGGATTCAATACCAGCAAAGACCTGAATCTTTGTAATAATAATTTTACTGCATGAGAATATTTGTCACAATAATTTTACTGCGAGTTTCACTGGGAATAGATTCCTTCAAACTGTGATAGTTTGAATTACCCACTCCCTCCTCGAAATTTGGAAATAACTACCAATAACCAGATGTGCTGTCACAAACTGCAGAGAATGGACAAAGTCGGAAAACTGTGAGAGTGGTTACAGGAAGAAAAGGTGAGTTAATTAATGGGATACTCTCCAAGCGTACACTAATACTGACTGGAGTGCCTGAGGGAACTATTTGGTGTCGATGATGTTTGTGGGTTCTGGTTCGGCCATGCCATTAGTTACATAGACGGTCACACTATCAGTGCCTACGATACAAAAGTAGCACAAGCACTCAAGGAACATGTCGATGCTAATCTTCAACAGGAAGATCTAGATGCTATATATAAATGTGTTGAATAATACGTAATTTTATGCATGGTAATTCGAAGCCTGCTGCTATCAGACAGCGTGCATTAGCATGCCCAACAAAAAGATATTTTGTACTAAATTTTGTGGCAATCCTAGAGACAAACACAGTGATTAACGTGGGACTTTATATGAACAACGGCGCCTCGTTTGATACACATATCTCCGAGATGGTGGCAATGTTCAGGCGAATGGCCACATGCATTCTGAAAACTTTCAGAGTGAAAAACCACGAAACTAAAGTCGTTCTATGGATGATATTTTTCGTCACGTATCTGGACTTCTGTTCTCAACTATTGTTACCTCATAGTGTCAAATTAATAACGGAACTTGAGGCAGCTGAACGGTGCTGCACAAGGATGTTGCATCAACAGAAAGACATGTGGTTCCTAAATCAGAACCTTATAGTAAATTATTGTCATATTAACCGGCCGCCTGAAACAAGACCACGCAATACGACTGAGATATTTGGCTTCTTGTCATGATTTGTTGAATCGTTATTCCCTACATGGATCTCTAGATACACATGCTGCATAAATGTTCTCATAAGCGCACATGTATCAGGGCGGTATACAGACACATATCTGTGTCAATATCGACGCGTACGATTTTTGATATGAATCTATATAGTGGTAGGCGGTAGTATAAGAAGGTGTGCATATATTCACGTACTCCTACCTGTATCTAGAGGTTTATGAAACTATACATATGAAAGTATACATATTTGTAAAAGCACGACTTACTATATAAGCATATTTCTCAATCAAACTTTACTATAGACCCATAAGTCATAAGGCCATTAACCCGGTTTCTGTTTGACCGAAATCACAACATTACACCCTGAAAGTGACAACAGTCCAGTGCAGTGTTCAAAGCTAGTAATTATGATGTGAGTGTTTATGTCGATAACATCGGCCCCAAAACTGGACTGGTATCACGAAGGTTTGAGACATAAACTTCATCTTAACGTGATTTGAACTCAAAACGTTAAGCGCTGGAAGAAATGCTACGAAGAATTTTGTTTCACGCACTAATGGTTCTGCCAGCTCAAAACATTGTGCATGTATGTAGATATCTGTTTTAATTCTATTTTTACACACACACACGCATACACACACGCACACACACACACACACAAACACACACACACAAACATACGCATACATATTTATGTGTGTGTGTGTATAGATGCATATTTACATATATATATGTGCATGCATTTGTAAGTGTATGTGTCATATCTTTATGACTACTTAATGCAAGAGCTAATTGAGGCGATTAATGAGTGATGTAGCTTTGATGCTGTGATTAATAGTTAAATGCTTTATTGCAAATACGACGATTGAATTTCAATCAGGCAGGCGATGCAAGAAACCTTCTCAGGCTTATTCAACTCTATTAATAATAAATGTATTTGTATTCATATTTGTATATAATCTATATATATATATATCAATACAAATACGTATATCATTAATATATTATTATAATATAGTTACACAGTCTTATATTGTTGTAATATAGTCATCTCGGGTGTATATAGTGATCTGTGTGCGGGTGTGCGTGTGTGTCTGTGTCTTATTTTGTATGTACGTAAATCAGGATCTATCGATTACTACTAGGCAGATCAAATAAGAAACACACCACGTATGATGGCTGGACAGAATGACACAATCAACAGATGAAAGAATTTTACAGAAAATAAAGAAAATTTGCAACGCAGAATAGCTGTGAAAATAGCTTAGCAGATCGGGGAAAAAAGGTGACGAGTAAGTCAATACATAGAATCGAACCCTGTTCCTCTCAAACTCCGGCTGATAGTTTGTTTATAAAAATGTTCACAGATGAAACAATCAATTCAAGTAGCGAAGGAGACTTCAAGGAAGGGATGTTTAGAGGGATTTTGGAATTTCGCAAATCCAGAAGAATCCACAGTTATACGGAACTTTAATCGTGACACGATACAATAATAGTAAAGCAGATGATTGGATCTTATGGTATCATTACAAGTGTTTCATTAAGAGATTTTATTGTGTCGTAAACGTCATACAAATAGTTATGTATAGATGTATAATAGGAATAAGTTTATGCATGCGTTACATATAAACTCTGAAATTTTCTGATAATGTCATAGATCAAATGAGTAGATGAGGATTTGACTTTGTGTTGATTTCAAAAGGGTATATGAAATCAATTGAAGTAAATACATCCCAATATTGGAGTAGTCCAGTTTATAATTAGCCAGTGAAAACCTTGGGGATACTAACTACAACATACAATGAATTCATAACAGGAAATCGGTGTGTTAAGACGAGTAAGTTTAATTACATGTAGTATGAACTACATAACATGCTAAACGTAGAGTAAACTAAATGGATTATACCATCTCACAAAAGAACGTTTATCAAGTTAGGTGTCTTAAAGTGAAATATTAGCTCCGTCATTTTATTACTTACTAATATTGGCATATGTTTACTATACCAGACACCAAAATTTAAAAAACCACTGCTGCGTTAATCCATCAAGATACAACGGAAACAATAGAATCGGTTGTATTATGTAGAGTATGGAATATTGTCCGGCATACATATCTTGACGAGGCTAGCATCTAAGCTAAACATGAATAAAATGTTAGTTTAGAAGTATTAGACCAGTGGTTCCCAAAGCGTTTTGGACTTCTACCTGCTTGGCACCAAGGCTGCATTCTTTTGTGCTCTTCTCCCCCATTCACCGCCACAAGCGTAGAACATTTTCTGCAGCAAATTCGATACAACAGTATTTCGCAAATAAAATTTAACTTAATTAACCTACTAGGTTGGTTATTTTGACATCCATCAACAACTTTTCGCCACCCCATTATTGCCCCACTCTTCTCCAATACCTCCCTGAATTTTTTTCCACTGCCACCAGGCAAGTAGTATTGCTCACTTTGGGAACCATTGTATTAGACAAAATCAAATGCCTAAATTAATGTCTTATCCATAAATATAGTGAGTCAATATAGAGAAAATTAATATATAGAAGACTATAAGAAATAGGGAAAAATTAGAAAATGATTGCAGAGAGATAACGTTAACCTCATTAAAAATGACAGAACATTTAGAGAAAACCAATAGTAAACAAATGCAAATTGAAAGAGATACAAATATAGTGAAATATAGACTGGAATAAATTTTATTGGTTCTGACACAATCAGTGAAAAGATCAAATTTAGGCATAGATAGTTAATTTCAAACATACTTGATATCCAATCCATATATATCTTATATTCTATTTTAAAGCATGAATTAAAGAACTTAAATGTATCGGAATTTTAAATTAGATATCAGTTGAATTTATGCATGGAAACAAAAGTAATTATATTTATAGAATCTATAGTCAGATTAAAATGCTTACACATGGATTAAAAATTAAATAAATGCAAAATGAATTACGAGGAAAGATGTGTAAGGAGATGTGTAAAGGAATAATGTCATACGAGGGGAAGATAATACAAATATGAAAACAACTGCAGGAAACGAATGAAACTTCAAATTGTCGGTCGCTACCTCTTCCTTGGGGGTACTATCAAAGGAAAGAAAGAAAGGACAAAGGAAATTTTTATGGCAAAAGAAATTAAATTTCCTATATTTAACATTTGAAAGTAGAAATAATGCTGATTACCTACGATAAATGTGTAAAACGAGGAAAATACGATTGATTGAAAGGAATTGTTGACATCTCAAACGAAAACGGTGAATGGCTGTGCAGTGAGAATAGAAGGTTAAATTATTTTCAAATTGAAAGCAAGGGACAAGTTAACTATGCAACTGGAAAGGCAGCCAGTTCCAAAACTATCCATCCAAAAGCAGAAAAGCGTCCTTAATGCCAACTTCAACCAGAGGAACTCCTTTGTAATCGTCAACGTCTGAAGCAGAGACTGAAAGTGAATTTCAAGAGTTCGAAAAATCAGACGTAGAATCCACACAAACAAGGAGAAAGAATAGCAAAACTGGAACTGCAACCACGTTAGTAATATTTTCCAAGTTATCAACCCAAAAATTGACAACAGTTTGTCAACAATTATCTCAAGATGGAATCAATGTCGAAACTCCTTCCCAATCTGGTATTTACAGATCGTCTATCAAATAAGCTATTAAACTAAAAACGAAAATGTAGAAAACAGTACATTTAGAAAAAATGGTCATTGCATTTTGATGGTAAACGTATTGATGACCAAGACTATCAAGTGCTAGTTTTAAAGAATGAACAAAGAGCAGTTAAGTTAGAAGAACTCCGATTACCAAACGGAAACGCCGATACTGTTGTGAAAGGAATAACAGCTGTTTTAGATGAATTCAATTTACGGAACTGTGTAAAGATGATTGCCGCAGATACAACGAGTGTGAACACTGGGAAAAGAAATGGCATTGTCATTCAGGTGCAAAGACTGTTTGCTCGAAAGAGCTTGAAAGAACCACAATTTATTGGTTGTCAGTATCATATCCTTGATAGAGTTTTTCGTGTTGTAATAGATAACGAACTGGAATAAAAAATGTCACCTCCCAATACTGAATATGCATTCACCCCAGAACTTTTAAATAATTACGAGAAACTCCAGGCTAACTTCAACAATGGTGAAGAAAAGATAACTGAATCAGTAGGATGGCGGGATGACATGAAATTTCTATTTCACTTGACCAGAGATTTTCGTTTCTTTCAAGAAATCGGCAAACTTCCAACTGTAAAGTTTCAAAAAATACCCAACTTAAGTAATGCAAGATAGAATTCTCGAGCAATACTAGCTCATTTGGCATTTATTCTTCTATCAGAGAAAAGTGCTTTGCTTCTCAATGTTTGTCGATTTACCTCTTACAGCTGGGTAGACTTTTGGTTTACTAACCAAATGTTCAATGCACATGATTATCAGAATTTATGTGGCAGCCTACAAGTTCATAAAACATCGAAACGTGTAAAAAAAACATTTGGAGTCGAGAACCATCAAAAGTGGAAATTCCCAGAACAAATCAGAGTGCAGAACGGGAAATCAAGTGATTTCAAGGTCTTATGATGTTTGTAAAAAGAAGGAGAATCTTCAGCTTCGATTTATTTTATCTAACAAAACATATTAATTCTTTGTTATCTTTAAAATATCGCTACATTTCAGCACCCTTTTTATTATACAGTTATTTAAAATTGAAATTAAACTTATAAAGTTAAAAATATGAATTGTTTTAAATTCTGTATGTTATCGAATGCTTATAGTGGTCTCTGTTTTAAATAGAGCAGAGAGCAATTTCAATTCAGTAATCTTTAAAATAAATAAATTCACTTTTAATCCGCATCTCCCTTGTGTTTACAAGGATTTAACCAGCAGAAATACTGAAGTGTTAATCTAGTGCCATCTAGTAAATATAGTTTTAAAAGCCTATAACTCCGAAACTACTTCAACTAAAAAGCTAAAATTTCAGATGTACTATTTCTGCATGGCATTGAGTCAGCACACCAAGTTTGGTAAAAAGAACTTGAGCATGTGCTATGAATCCCCTCCTCACTAAAATTTTGCATAATTTGGGTCGAAAGTAGTGATCTGTTTCTTCAGTTGGGAGTGACGCTGTTTAACAAATAAAGCAAAATAAATGTTTGTTAGTTTCCTGACTTTTATGAAATTATTAATTGAATTACAGTATAGGGTTACTAGGTTGCATAAAAGTCATAACCCTAATATATATATATATATATATATATATATATATATATATATATATATATATATATATATATAGGCAGACAAGCCTTTGAAAATATATACGTATGCAAGTGTGTATTTGTTTCTGTATGTATGTCAATGTATTTGGACAGATAGATAGATAGATAGATAGATAGATAGATAGATAGATAGATAGATAGATAGACAGATAGATAGATAGATAGATAGATAGATAGATAGATAGATAGATAGATAGATAGATAGATAGAAGTGTGTATGTAGTTTTTTGTATATCATACTTTTTGTATCTGTCATTCCAAAGGAAACGACCATGCAGGACACAGCCGGTATCATCAACTTTTATATGAGCATTCTCCCATCAATATCTTTGAGTAAAGGAAGGAGTGTAATATAGCTGCTGTGTGTTGAGTTTCTTCCTGTAATATACGCCACTCTTGGATCTTGGACAGCAAAAGTTCAAACTGCCTCTTGAAAATATCGACACCCACTCAATTTAGGTCTGCTAGACATTTAGACAACATTATATAGCTGTGAGCCTTTTAATCCCAGGATATTTCAGTACCTGACCTCACTCTTCACGGTATGGGTGAGGAATTTGACGTAATGAAGTAATGCCCTGTTTGGCGGCCACAATAATTCACGATATCAAAGTTTGTTGCTAACACTTCTAATATCTTCCATTTGTATATCACCTCAAATTTCACCCGTCTTCGCTCCGGGTATTAGAATGGTAATTCATTTAGCCTCTCCCATGATCTCAGCCCTTCAGTTGATGGAATCTTCCATGCGTATAACCGCTGAACTGACTCAAGTTCCGTTATTAGTTTGACTCTGTTGGGTGACTAAATTTGAGAGCAGAACTCCATTCAGGTGAGGACAATTATACCGGCTTTGAAGAAACAAGCCATTATCCACTAGGAGAGTAATCAGCTTCTTCTGAACAATGTGTTCCATAAAGTTAGCTGACATGTAAGGTTAGAGATACAGGTCTATAATTTTTACACATAAGGTTAGAGATACAGGTCTATAATTTTTAAACATAAGGTTAGCGATACAGGTCTATAATTTTTACACATAAGGTTAGAGATACAGGTCTATAATTTTTACACATAAGGTTAGAGATACAGGTCTATAATTTTTACCATTCACTCTGCTAACACCTTTGTGAATAGGACATATTAAGCCTTCCTTTAACTTTCTAGGAAGTCTCCAACGTGCAAAGAAGATTTGGAAGATGACCTGCAATGATGATGCTAACACCCCTTTACGTGTCTTCAGGAAGGTGGTTGGAAACCTATCAGGAGCTGTGCCTAAGGTTTTAAGTTCATTTTATCTGTCTGATATTAAATCAGTTTCCTTTATTTCTATGTAATCGATAATCGCTTTACACAATTCCCTTCCTGTAGCTGTGGTACCGAAGAACTTATCAAGCATTTTTAATCACAATAATACTAAGAGAGTTGCGGGAGATCTACAGTAAGTGAAAAGTTTCTTTAAACAATAAGCGGTCCTATCTTGTACCGTACCGAAGCATACTATTTTGCAAATCTATAGAAGACTTTAGGGATTATTTTTACATCTTTAAGTATATTATATCATATATTATATCATATATTATATCATATATTATATTATATGGGTTAGAGTTTATGGTATTCGGGTCACGATCGTAAAGTCGTGAGTTAGATTCCTGACGTCACCTTGTGTCCGTGTGCAAGGCACATTATTTCACGTTGTCCCCGTCCATTCAGCGAACAAAAACGAACTGTCTGTAATTCAAAGGGGCAGCCTTTCTTTACCTCGCTCTCCGAGAACAATGTCAGGGGTACGTGTCTCTGAGATGCATAGCCACTTAGAAGTTAATTTCAAAAGCAAACTATTCCCCTGATCAAATCAACTGAACCGCCCGTCGTCGTAACCGACGGAGAGCCAAGCATATGGTCATATATATATATATATATATAAGAGGAGAGAAGGAAGAGGTGATGGTGGTGGTGGTTCTGTGGGTTTTTTTGTTCTTGTTCCTTAGGTGGTAACGGTGGTGGTAGTCGTCGTGTAAGCGTAGGAGGAAATTTCTCGTCGGCATTGACGTATAAGTAGCCAATTATTAAGTACAGTCATTTTAGTTAATGTTTGTGTTTACTTTGTGATACAGACACCTGCCAAGACATAGACATCAGATATGTTCTGTTTGCTTATTAGTTTCATAGCATTCAAATTAATAATATCAATATATAATGTTAGAGATTAATGCAATACAAATAATGTAAATACATGTTGAAATGTAATGACAGTAGGGATGATAAAAATATTTAGATAATAAAAATTTTGTTTGAATCATATTACTTTATTTTATTTGTTTGATTATATCGCAAAATTGAACTATATCTAACTTTGTGAGATAAAGTGCAATATATTTCGCTGTTGAGCAAAGAGAGGAGGAGAGATAAAAAGATAGAGAGATAGATATGGATTTGTATGTATGCTTGTGAGTATGTTGTTTTGTGTGTATGTATACGTATGTGAGTAGATATATAGGGTGATATGAATAATGTTTTTTTTTTCTTTTTAGTTTAAGAAAAAGAAACATGAGAGACAATCAAATTCTAGGCTGATGTGTAACAGGCGGAATTAAGAGGTGGTTCGGTAGAGAATGTAAATAACAACATTACAGTGTACATTTCATGGTTAAAACTAGTAAAAACAAATAGAAAGCGAGAGAAAGATTACAGAAAAAATAGAAAGAGAAATAATGAAAAGATATACAGTGATGTCGGCAGACATTCAGACAGAAAACTGCCGTTTCGTCTTCCTATTAGAACGTCAATTTAAGTGACTAAATTACAGACTGTACATTGAAGATTAGCTGTATGTTTAACATTTGTTTAACATTTCCGACTGAAGGGTGGACTACTCGTTCTCCTTCCTCCCCTGAAATGTTCGTTTAATTCTACAGTAGGATTTAACTTATTAACAGAGAGTTTCGATACATTCAATAACGTTTTAACTTCGAGTTTTTGTTATGATATAATTCCAAGAACTAATCACATTTAGAGCAACGGCAGGGGTGCTATGTTGCCAACTGTTATTTGTTTTCATAAACGTAGATGATTTTCGTACTGGAAAAATACCGTACATTTGATTTGAAGAAGTAGTAAAAGGTTGTTTAGAGTAATTTTGAGTCATATCTTGGTCATGCTTTACAATTAAATAATATTAAAAAATCCAAAGTTAGTTGTATTTTTTTCTGAAATCATAAGAGAGATACGCAAGTCAAAATATTGTCAAAAATTCATCCAGCGATTTACAATTGTTGCTACTTTGTTCACTTTATTGATGTTTTATTATCTAACAATTATCATACTTCCTTTTTCAATTTGCTAAAAAATATAGTTTGTGTTGATCTATTGATCTATAGAGTAAATCATTTTCCTCCCACTTATTTTCGCGAAAATCCCGTTTTCAAATTTATTGATATTCAGAGGGGATCTAAAACGTATTTTACATCATTCATAAACAGTGATAATTTTATTTTCATTTAGAGTTTGTACTGTTTCTAAAAATATCAAAGGATATGAATTAGATAATCAACACATATCTTGACATATCAATGAGCGCTTCTTCAAAATATGATGGATCAACACTATATCAGTTAAGTGGAAGTGTTTTTGTTGTTGAATTTCATTTTCACTCTATACTTACTGCTTGAATTGGAGTAAGCGCTAGATGACGCCGAAACAAAAGTTGATTTTTCACTGTTTTGAATGATTACAAGATGAATCCTTCCTACTGTGCCATACATGTTTACAATTCTCTTGAGAAACGTGGGTGGAAGTAATTTTTGACACCTTGTATTTTTTTTTACTAAATATGATGGATGAAAATAAAATACTACGACAGGGAGATTGGAATTCAGATTGTTGAGTGAGAAAACTAAATGCAGTAAAACATTTCATTCTGAGCTTAGTCCGATTAGTTCCAGCTGATCACACTAAGAGTAGTTTTATTTCTAAACTTGAGGACATCTTGAGGATGTTATTAAACTGCATCCGGTAGTGGGACTCTGGTTGGAGTATTCTAGGGTCTTGAGGATTGTGGAAAAACCTATTAGCCATTCTTGTTTCCAGGCCTACCCTGACCCAAGGAAGTAGCACCTATTGGGGTCCCAGCTGTGCGGTAAATAGCATGTAACCACCCGAGACATATTACGTTGATATAATGTGCTGCAGCATGGTAGAAGTATTTCGGCAGATGAACCTTTTGAATCAATGAGAAATATCATTTTATACTCAGCAGATGAACAGTCAACAAACGGTTGTTAGCGAGAATCAACAGTTCAGTTAGTGACCTATTGATACCATCTGCAATCGTAGTTGTCGCAGATGAGATATTTCAGAGAGCGAAAAAGCCCATGTGACAGGCCAAGCATGCATGTCTCATTGCTTGATTGTACGAGCGATTCGCCAGAACGAATGATGATGATTAAACATGAAATATAGAATTCTGTTACTTACACACAACCAGAAATGTTGCTGCGTTACATGAAATTAAATACTGATAATTAACTTCAACGTGTTTCATTTGGTCAAAAATATTGGTTTCAAATATTGGCACAAGGCCAACAAATTCTGGAAAAAGGGACATGTCGATTACATCAACCCCAGTTTTCAATTTCATCGTCACCGAAACGATAAGAGGTAAAGTCGACCTCAGTGGATTATTGAGCTCAAAAGGTAAACACGAACGACATGACGCTAAACACTTTGGCGTGCTAACGACATTTCTGCCAGCTCACCGATTTCCTTGATCCTAGGATATTAAAAAACGAAGTTGATTTTGATAGTGCTTTGATTCAGTACCAACAGAGGCTAAACTAAATAGTCTATTTAAAGTTCTTAGTGTCGATATTATTCTAATATTCATCGATGTTTTAGTTTGAAAATATTGACATAAATAACGCATGAAGATAAAAACTTAATACTGCATGTACCATCAAAAGATTTATAGTTTGTGAGTGGTTTTATGTTGTTCTACATCCTAGCTTTTCCAAAGCATATTTTTGGCTTCAATTTGGAAAATAGGAGAAGAAAATAAAAAACGAATAAACGATTTGAAGAATATCTTAGAATAAAAAACGAGAACGAAAGAAGTAATAAGAAAGGAGATAGAATATTAGACTTTCATTTAAAATTTGCTTCTATTTATGAAGATAAATGAGTCGAGAAAAATAAAGTACCACAATAAAACTTAATATATTAAACAACATACCTAAGGGAATATGAAGTGCTGCTATGGAGTTTAATCTCGAATAAATTTCTCAGTATATTTAGCAGCAAATATGTGTGCTCTAAACAAATAGTTTAAGATAATACAATAGGAGATACGTGACATGTTTTCAATAGAGCTACTTACGCCATTCATAAGGTTATGAAAGTCGTTCAAATTTATTTTACACTGGACGAGTATCAGACATGTTTTATGTGGAATTAATTCATAATTACGATTTCTAAATATGTTATTCATACAGTTTATGGAATCGATCCTGTTATTTGAATTGTACTCATTTTCTAGGTGCTGGATGAATCAATCAAATGAAAATAGATCAAATTCAACCCATGTATGTGTGTATGTGTGTTTATGTGTAAGCAAATATCTATATATCTATGTATATAACCAGTTATATATATATATATATTCACACACAAGTAAATGTCAGGTCACTCTTAGTGCTACTAGGCTACTGGTAACGTAATATCCAGGACAGCCTGTCGTATGAGCAGGTTATCGACGACTAAACAGACGATCCCACCAAGCCTTCTGATTAAGGAAGATAGTTTTTTTGTTGATGGTAGTCACTGAGCTAGATTTCAGTCTCTTAAATCCGAAAAAAATTCATCGTACTCACTCCTGTTAAATTGTTGTGGGAAATCTTCACTTTTGTGTGTATTTCATTACTTGTATATAATTAAACCCCATTTGTAACCCATCTCATTTGTAAATTGGCGTTGATTTATACTTAAAATATTTTAGCTGTTTGTGAATTTGTAACCTATTAGCATACAAAATATCACATTTTAAAGTACAATGACGCTACGAAAGTTGTCTTTCAGAAATTATTTTTTTTTAAATGCTCCTGTTCCGGCAGTTGTGTTAACCAAAGTTCAAATTTGATCGGGTAAATATTTTATCAAAGTGATGGAACGTCGATAGTGTTCCAGCTGTAATTATTCCTTTATTTCATATATCTAGAGACAAATTGATGCATCTCTGTTAGTTTTGACGACGGTGATTCAATCATTCCATCCACTGAATCACATTGAAACAATATCTGAGGAGCAAAACATTTCACAGACACCGTTAAATGTAATGTTGGGGCTGAATCTGCGTGACAGTATATGTCGTGTCTGAATCTTTGAATTAAAGATAAATTATATCAGACGGGACATCCCGCTGTTTTTCACTACTCAATATCCATTACAAGCTTCGATCGATTCCAGTTTATAGAAAATATATATTCCACCAATCCAATGAATTTGGACATACTATCTTGTGATAGCAAAGTGTGATTAGCCATAAAATGATTATTTGTATATCCATATTGACAGTGTCCGATGTGGTATTTCTTTTTAAGACAGTATCGCTGGTTGTGAGCCAGATTAGGCATCTACTTCTAACATATCGCTAAGAGAATCTATCTTTACGGTGTTTGACGAGAATAGTTTACAGTCGATATCTTTCATGTATTCATCAAACAAAATCATGTAAACTCAATTTTATAAACGTTCTAGCTCATGTTTAGTTTGCTTTAATGTTTAAGTTCGACATTAAATTAAGCTGCGTGCTACTTGTATACAATATGCATAAAACGTCGCACAAGCAGAATTATATTACTGCAGTAATTTTCTAACATAAATGCTAACCATTCTCAGCTACAGAGTAATATAAAACCGGAATCTTTACATCTCGTTCTTGTTCCATTTTGTCTCTTGTTTTATATTTGTTTTCTTTTTTCTTTTACTTTTGGAAATAACCAATATTGTTAAGAATCAGTGGCTTTGCATGTGAGATGTACATATTTTCTGATAGATATTATTAAAATAATAAATTTTCTATCGCATACTCTCATGACATTCGTAAGTGTTTCCGGCTGGCCACAAAAATGATCAATAAAATAAATTGGTCTTCTAAAAATACTTTAGGTGCTAGGATATGATGGCTTAAATAACATTTTTTGTACAAATAATAAAAATGCAAAAACCAAACAACGAGCATCTTTACTTTTCCTTCCTTTTTACTACATTTCAGACAGTCTAGTTTAATAGCCAATGCTGCCTTTCCTTAACGTAAACCAATACCTGCAAATTAAACTTCACTGCTGATTTTTTGCACGCAATTCACCGTATCATTTTGCACAATATGCCAATCCCTAATATATTAGTGGGAAGAAAAAAATACAGTTTTCTAAAAAAAAAACAAAATATACGAAATATATACTCGTCGATTTTATACAGGAAATTTCGATATTTTCATGCCATTAAAACAGTTTCTACTCCGCTTATATTTGTCAATTGATACATAAAACATTATACAAATACGAAAACTACATGATCTGTTATTTATTTATTTCTTGTATATTCAGTGGATAATTATATACATCATGTATTTTCTAAAAAAGATAGTTTTGAAACTTGCTCCTTCCACGATACGTTAAATGTAGCAGTAAATCCGTTGTAGATCACCATCAAAATGTATGAATATATATATATATA
>NC_068995.1:37618005-37620194 GCF_001194135.2 Octopus bimaculoides | reverse complement strand
ATATATATATATATATATACTGTTGTGTCTGGAGAGATTCTTTTTTAGTGCCTTATAATTTAACATACTCACTGGTCAAATTTCCACTCATTTATTGAATGAAGTGGAGCTGTCGGGTGAATTAATGAAGTGGAACTGTTCTGCCTCTTTTTATGGAGACAAAAGTGTTTGTAGGACTGCAAAATAGAAGTGCTCAAATGAAATTGAGACAGAGATAAAAAAAAAAAAGAAAGAAATACGTTGATTAGAGAACAAACATCAAATTCGAGTCAACGACTTTATACAACAGCACGCTTCCATACATTTGATCATACATAAAAATTACCATGGCCTTCAACATTATAAAAAAAAATATACACATATATAAAGACACAGATGGAAAAAATATATATGTACATAAAAATACAAATATATTGAAAAGGTATATACTATCTACTAAAAGGAAGTAATCAAAATGGAGTGCTGAAGCGGGTCAGGCGACTAAAAAACATTTTTTTAAATCTTTAAAATATATATAGAACAAATATATCAATCGACTAAAATAAGATTTTAGTCCCCTTAAATAAAAAATATGTCAAAATTGTTCATTTTATAAAAGCGTTTCTCTTTTGAACGGATAATTGTTGAGATTCCTGTTCATGCTGATAAGGGGGTCATTGATGCACTTTAACTCGTTATCGGACCGCAGCAGTCAACTCCCGAAATAGCCATAGATGTGTTTTGACTTGTTTTTTTGTGGAATTCTCTCATGCTCTTTGGAAATTCTCTTTGGAATTCTTTTATGCTCTACCATGGTTCTTATGAAACTAAGTATTTTGACATATTTTTATTTGAGGGGAGTAAAAACTTTTTTAAATATGTTATATATTTTTAAAGATTTTTAAAAAGATTTTTAGTCGCCTGACCTGCTTCAGTAATCCGTTGTGATTACTTGTCTTTAGACGAATATATATAACTTTTCTTGATAGGCCGTACTATATATTTGTATTTTTATGTGCATATGTATTTTTTTACCTTCTGTGCTTTTTATGCATGCATTCTTTTTATATGTTGAAGGACATGGTAATATTTCTGTATCATCAAATGTATGGAAGCGTGGTGTTTTAGAAAACCGTTCACTCGAATTTGATGTTTGTACTCTAATCAATGTTTATATGCGTATATACGTGTGTGTGTTTGTATGTGTGTGTGTGTGTGTGTGTGTGTGTGTGTGTGTGTGTGTGTGTGTGTACATATATATATCTATCTGTATACAGGGGTTGGACAAAATAATGGAAACACTTTAAAATTTCAAACATATTTATTTTAATATGGGGTAGGCAGTAATTACATCTTCAATTCTGCGAGGTATGGACTCGAACAAAGTTTGAATTGTTTCCAAAGGAATTTTTGTCCATTCTTCAGCTAAAACAGTTTCCAGTTCTTGTAGTGATGCTGGTGGAGGATATTGACACCTTACTTGTTTTTCTAAAATGCACCATAAATGTTTAATGATATTAAATCTGGGGACTGTAGTGGCCAGAGAAGATCCTTAACTTCATTAGAATGTTCCTTCTGCCATTCAGTAACAACTTTAGCTGTGTGAATTGGTGCATTATCATACTGTAAGATTGCGTTTCCCTCCAGAAACAGTTCCGCAAACATAGGATGAATTTGATCAGATAAAATACTGAAACAGTCTTGACTAAATACTGAAGGAAAACCAGTGGGCAGGCGGATGTCCAAAAATATAGCCCCGCCAGAGCATAACAGATCCCCCTCCATGTTTAACAGTTGGAAGAAGGCAATCTGGGGTCAATATTTACCCTGCTGGTAGCAATGTGTTGCACATAAAGTATGTAGAGCTTTCTCCGAAAACCACATAGTGGAGAATCCGCCTAAGGTTAAACTAGGCGGATTCTCCAGCATCTGGTTTTCGGCGGAGGCTCTACATCCTTTATGTACAACACATCGCTACCAGCAGTAGCGACACCAGACTACCCTTCAACAGCTGACGGGATCGGTCGGTTACAAGCTTCTTGGCCACGTCATCCACGCGCATCTGCTAGCGATGTATTGTACATAAAGGGGGAAGAGCATGCTCCGAAAATCAGCTGGTGTGCATATATATATATACAGGGGTTGGAAAAAATAATGGAAGCACCTATATATATATATATATATATATATATATATATATATATATATAT
>NC_068995.1:37615568-37617565 GCF_001194135.2 Octopus bimaculoides | reverse complement strand
TATATATATGCATGTATATATATATATAACCATTTTTATATATACATGCAGATGTATTTATATATTCAGTGTATTAGTAACATGGACATGTAGTGTTGCTAAGTATTTCATGATCAAAGATATAAAATATTCATCAATCACGATATTGCATTCACAGTGTGAAGTAACACGATCAAATTATAAACGAGAATTATAGAAGATACAAAAGAACATTGTGTCTTACATAATCTTTTCTGTTACTAGATTTTCCCTACAATTTATGTGTCTCACCAATTATGAAGTCCAATATTATATCTAAAGGAATATATACACATCATCACCATCATTGTCATTATCATCCCTATCATCATCATCATAATCATCATCATCGTTATTATTATTATTAATATTATTATTATTACTAGTAGTAGTAGTAGTGTTAAGGCGGTGAGCTGTTAGAATCGTTAGCACGCCGCGGAAATGCTTGGTAGAAATGCTTGGTAGAAATGCTTATTATTCTTATCATCATCATCATTAGTATTGAGTTAGAGAGCAGTGCATGTGATCAAAGTGATACTGGGGTAAAATATACGAAATCTAGTATACCCATCATAACTACACGTCTGCTAAGGGTCCACCAGGCACTTGCTTCTCAGCCATATGTGTGCGACATTGTGATCTCTTATCAAGATAAACAGAACATGACATTGCAGGTGGATCTCAGTTAGAATTTTCTCCAAGTCAGCTATCCCATTCCCCTCAAAAGGTCCCTGAATAAGGGTTGTCTAAGGATGTTGAACAAAACACCCAAGTTTCCAAAGGTGAGTTATCTAAACCCGAGAGAATTCCTTTCAACACATGGCTATGATGGTTCCCCACTACTTCTGCACGTCAACAAAGATACACATATCGTCAGCCACTAAGGGACATGCTCAACTGGTTTGGTGAAGCAACTGACAAGCATATCTGTGGCATTGAGCAGAATATTTGTTGTTGCCCATCTTTTATACCAAGACAAAATAATACATGCTAACACTTCCAATCAGTTAGGATTAGAAGCCAGGAGACCACTGCCTGGCACGTGCTTCGGAGCATTTTATTGTTATCATTATTATTATTATTATTATTATTATATTCATATAAAACAAGAAAAAGAAAACTGAGATAAGGAAGTTGATAAGTGCTTATTATTAACAGCAAATTAATCATCTTCACTTACAGTTGTTTCAATTAATACTCAGTAAATATTAAGTAAATATTGAATTTATATTCGAAAGACCTGAGTATAATATCTACAGAGGGGGTAAATATAACCTTGGATCTGTTATATGCGTTTATGGATGTTTTATATGAGTTTATGGATTCATTATAGGAAGCTGCTATAATGAATCATCAAAATGAAACATCCGACGGTACATTTTTCCCCTCTGTAGATATTATATTAGGCTCAGGGCATATAAATAAAAATTTACTATTTACTTAATATTTACTGATTATTGATTGAAACAGCTTTAAGGAAAGATGGTTAATTTGCTTTTAATAATAAACAATTATTAACTTCCCAATCTCCATTTTCATTTTCTTCTTTTATTATATGAATATAAACTATACGTTTATGTATATATACATGTTATTTTAAGGAAATTAATTCCCGAAAAATATCAGGTAATGAACCATTATTTGAATGGATGAAACCACCCCTTCATGAGGATAATGCAACCTCCAATCGAATATATATATGTGTGTGTGTGTGCGCGCGAGCGCGAGCGCGCGCGCGTGTGTGTGTGTGTGTGCACAAATACCTGATTAATGAGACGTATCTATATACATCTAATGGTGTACTTTTATAACTATTATAATAATGAGGCACACGCACACACACACACACACACACACATATAATTTTCTTTATTCTTTTACTTTTTCAGTCATTTGACTACACCCATACACATACGAAATATATATATATATATATATATATATATATATATATATATATATATATATATATATATATA
>NC_068995.1:37610910-37615196 GCF_001194135.2 Octopus bimaculoides | reverse complement strand
TATATATAGTACATGGTATTCGAAATGAATTTGAATGAAGATTTTTCAAAGTCTCCTTCTATAAGAGCAGCATGATGTGTGAACCATCAAGAATGTTGGAGAGACTAAAGATTAAATTTGTAGGTGAAAAAAAGTTAACTGACATAGAGGACGAGAAGCCATCTGAATATCGCAATATAGTTACTTGTTCGCGCCGGGGATCTAATTACTGACATTACGATCATTGCTCAATGCTCTGCGAACACCGTAAAGTTTGTAACGCGTGATAAAAAAAATCACAGAAACCAAGTTCCCCCAATCAACGATGATCTCTTGGTCTATCTCCAGTGAAATTGAAATCATGCCGCCCTACATCGTTGAACAGAGAATTAGTCTCAATTCAGACTACTGTGTGAAGCGGCTGGAGACTGTAACCAAACCCCGGATAGGAAGGGTTGCTGCTGGAAGGCTATATATATCAGCAGGATATGTATCATTATCATAAGAATCAGAAATGGTTGTCTGAGAATATCTACGACTTCACCAGCCCCTATTTCTGGCCTACTAAGTTCAGTTCCGCAATTTGCCATCTCATGGGTTATTTACTGTGAGGTTTCTTTGAGAATAACACCCGCAACTTTACCTGTAACATCAAGGCATAGTCTGTGGTCATGATCAAAGTGGCATTCTCCTGATGGACACGGTGATGAACGCATAGTTAGGTTACAGAACTGTCATGAGGCTATGGTGGAAACTGAGAGCGGTTAATCTAGCAGATATCTTTTGATCTTTTTAAAGAATAGGTTTCTTTTTCGATGGGATATTGCGTATGCTTTTCCTTTCGTGCGTACTGCCAAATTTAGCCCGAACACCGTACAAAAAGATATACAACTGGTTAGTGAGCGTGCTATTGTGAGAGAATCAAGGTATTGATGAATAGCAAGATTAAGCGTAAAAAGTTAGTAACCTGTGCAAGAAATTTAAAAAGGGTATGAAAACGTTTTTATAAGAACCTTAACAAAGATTTCAGTAAGATGGAAAATATATGAATTCTGTTGAAAGTAAAAAAAGTTAAGGTGTTGGTAAGCATTACATTACAATAGTAACAGATTCGGTGAGTTTGGCCATGCATATAGAGTTTAGTAAGAAACTGGCAAAATCCACAAGGGGAAAGAAAAGTTTGTAATGAAGAGGTTAAAAGACAGAAGGAATGGAATTAGTGGAGAAAAAATAAGCGCTAAGAGGAACAAAATTAGTCTTTTTTTTTTCTTAGAAAAGAGTGGACAGTAAGGTGAGGATATCAGCTGCTGCGGGTATAGAGAGGTGAGCTGTTGGGAAGGTAACAGCTTGGGGAGAAAAGTGAAAATTTGAGGCAGGTGTACACGGGGGTGGAATGCATGAGAAACAGTGTGTTGTAGAAGATTGTCTGAGTGGAGATACCTGGAGTGGACGTGCTGTGAAATTGGAGTTGGAAGCTATGATCGATGGGGGTAGATTTGTTGGCAGAAGTTAAGGATTGTGATGTAAATGGTATATGTATGAATATATGTACGTATGTATGTATTATGTGTATGTATGTATGTTGTTCAAATTTGCCTTTCACCCTTTCGTGGTCGATAAATTAATTACCAGTTGAGTACTGGAGTCTTAGAAATCGACTTACACTCTCCAACGTACTTGCTGACATTGAGCAAAAATCTGAAACCAATATGTTACTGCTGTTACTAGACACAAAGTAACATCATTTTGAGTTGAATTTGAACTAACTGTAATATCATCTTTAATGGGAAAGAATACGAGCTAAAGCCATACATTCATATGGAGTTTCTGGAAAATTTTTCTTGAAACTTATAACACTTCGATCAAGTCGAAAATGTCGACTTCACCATTTCTTTTCTTGAAACTTCGAACGAAAGAGTTTCCTTCTTGTAACACCATAAATACCTCCCACAAAATCGTCTTAGTCTATTGGTTGGCAACTAAGTACCCACGGTTTTTTTTTATTTTGGAATTTATTGCGTTTTTAAATTTTGGAATCTTTCTTTTTTATTTCCAGAATTCTATGTTTTGAGTCATTTCGGAATCTATTTTGTTTTTTCTAGTTAATTTTTGTTAATTTTTGTTTATTTTCGAATCATTAAAGTGGAATGTCAAGTGAAGGAAAACGTGCATTTTCGAGACCGAATTTTTGCCTTTACTCAAGATTCTAAGGCCGCAGAAGCTGCTCACGAAATTTGTGCTGTGTATGAGGAGGGTGCCATAGCTGAAAGAACCGCTCGTGATTGGTATGTCAAGTTCAAATATGGAAATTTTGACCTCAAAGACGCACCTCGTTCTGACCGTCCAGTTGAGATCGATGAAAAGCGATTAAACCAACTTTTACACGAAAATTCTCGTCAAATGACAAGGGAACTGGCACAGAAAATGGAATGCTCCCATACTGCTATAGAAAAGCATCTCAGTTGATGGGAAAGGTTCAGAAGTACGGAGCATGGGTTCCGCATGCAACAACAAAAATCAACGAGCCACAATCTCCGCTGGATTGCTTGCTCGTCACCGCTAAATTCATGGACTCAAGCAACGATTTCTTTACCGAATCGTTACTGGCGATGGAAAATGGTGCCTGTACATCAATATGAAGCAGCGTAAGAAATGGCTTAGTCCCGGTAAACAAGCAGCACCGTGCATGAAACAAGATCTTCACCCGCGTAAAACGATGTGGTGCGTTTGGTGGGACTGGGAAGGGATTATCCATTATGAATTGCTTGAATGGAACCAAACGGTCAACGTGGAAGACTATGTTCGACAGATGGATCTATTCAACACGGCTTTTTAAGAGAAAAGACCTAATCGGCAGCATGGCGTTCTTCTGCTGCACGACAACGCCCGCCCTCATATCGCCAATATGACCAAGGAAGCCATTCAAACGCATGGCTGGGAAGTGCTGCCAGACCCGCCGTAATCTTCTGATTTGGCACCAACGGAGTCCACCTCTTTCGATGTTTTTGAAATGCTATGCGCGGTGTTTCGTTCAATACTGATGAAGAATTGAGAGGTTGGTTTGATCAATTTTTCGAGTCGAAATCGGGTGATTTCTACCAACGAGGTAAACCTTGTTGAACGTTGGTAATAAGTTTCAAACAACAAGGGTGAATACATTATTGATTAATTAGTTGTTATTTTTTATTAAACCTTTAAAAAAATTTAAATTTCAAAAAGACGGCGAGAACTTAGTTGCCAACCCAATATATACAGGTGTATTCACCCAAAGATGTGTCGCATATATTTATTCATCACAGTCATACCTTCATGGATTCAAAATTTAAGCTTGCAACAGCATTAATCCGTAACTATACATCATATAGGGTGCATTTTGCCCCATGTATTAACGATTCTGCCAGCTCGCTTAATTAGCAGTAGTAGAGATTTTAACATAGAGCTTGGTACTTTCATTGCTTTATAAATAACTAGCACTAATACTCGTCGTTGATCGGCAGATTACTTTTACTGTTTTCCGGGAGCCACATTCAAAGTATTATATATATATATATATAATTTACTCCTCCTCTATGTATGTATTCTTATAAGAGAAAAATATGTAATAGTTGAAGTAGAAAAAAGATCAATTTCATATATGAACCTACTGTATGCGTGTGTTTATTTTATAAGAGAAAAACATATAATAATTGAAGTAGAAAGAAGATCGATTTTATTCTTGAATATAATGATAGTAATTAATTTAGTGAAGTATTCATGTCGCATTAAGAGTGAATATTTTATTTATAAACAATATTTTTCGTTGTATTTCGGGGTGCATAAGCAAAAGGATTTGCTTTTGGTACCACAGGTGATGCTCCTGCATAAAGTTGGGCATGTAAAATGCATGGTTCTTAAAAACATGTAATAATTGAAGAAGGAGAATTGAAAGATTTAGTTCTAACGTGAATGACAGTAGAAAAATAGCTATATCATATGGAAGAATAGCTTAACGGAATGCAGGTGACGGTGCGATGGCACTGAAAAGGCCACAGGTCAAGTAGAACACAGATTTGTCACGATGTTCTTTTCATTTGAAAAGGCCGTATGGCCAAGAAGAATTTAAAGGTTCAGTTTCAAATCTGAAGCAGGGTGAGACTACCCCTACAGATTTAGAGTTACCCCTCCTGTATGTGTGTATTTTATAAGAGGAAACGTAATAATTGAAGTAGAAAAAAGATCGGTGTCATACACATTAAGTTATTGAATTATTCATGTAGCAATCGGAGTGAATACTTTTTTATTAACAATGTGTTTTTTTGTTTTATTTT
>NC_068995.1:37605687-37610486 GCF_001194135.2 Octopus bimaculoides | reverse complement strand
GAGAGAGAGAGAGATAGGTAGGTAGGTGGGTAGGTAGGTAGGTAGGTAGGTAGGTAGGTAGGTAGGTAGGCAGGTGGGTAGATAGATAGATAGATAGATAGATAGATAGATAGATAAATAGATAGATAGATTTCATATAAATCGAGGACTGCAATTCTTAGACGGAGCAGTCCTATCATTTGATTGTATTTTGTTTGAGTTTTCATTGCAGTGAAATCTAATTTAATACTGTCATTTTTAAGTGCAGAATATTAAAATTTCCAGTTGGTATAAGTTGTAAAATGCCTAAAAGTTAAAAATTAATTCAATAAACTTATTAATTTTATTTTCCGCTTTTATATTCTCTAGGAACTCGTTCATTTCATAGATATTCAGATATTCCCTTTGGTGTTAACTAAATAAGGAATATTGCGTAACTACTAATTTCTTATCAATCTTCGAAGCATAATGGAATTGTTTAGACTTTTTTTGCCAAAGTGACGAATTACTATTCATCAATTTCACAAAGCGTCAGAAATAGAATATATTTGTTGTTTTTTTTTCCAAATCAGATGAATGCATCAATGATTGATTCGACTTATTGACTACTAAATATTATATTCAAATTATATCCATTATACAATTCACTTGTTTGCTATGCCGCTGGAATATATACTTCACTTACACGAAATTCAACCCCTAATAGCATTCATTTGTAACTCCACATCATATATGCAACTATGTTTGTGTGTACATATGTGTGTCTGTATGTCTGCTGTGTGTATGTATCCATGTATATAATATGTGTGTATATGTATGTATGTTTGGGAAGTGATAATGGTGTCTACAACTCTAGCAACTTGAGGAACTCAAGAATACAAGTGCGGAGGACAGACCTAATGATTTCTTATAATCCACTTAGGCCGTTACGATGTTACGCCTGAGCCGAAATCAGCATTACAATTTTCTGTTCAAGGTGCGTACAAAACATGCCCGAACTCCTTACCTTTTTACATCAAGTACATATTTCACGTAGGCATCAAACAGGCAGTTGTTTAGAAGTTCTGTGTCATGTGATTGTCATTGTATTTGGGTATCAGTAATTTTTTTTTCTACCAGAGCCAATCCTTTCTGTTATATTTGTCTCCACTGCAATCAAGTGAAGGCTCATCGCTCAGTGGTTAGAGCGTTGGGCTCGCAATCATGAAGTAGTTAGTTCGATTCCCAGTCTGGGCTATGTGTTTTGTTCTCGAGCAAGACGCTTTATTTCAGTTACAGAAATGAGTTGCGACATCACTGATGCCAAACTGTATTAGCATTTGCCTTTCCCTTGGACAACATCCGTGGCATGGAGAGGAGAACCTAGTATACATGAGTGACCGCTGGTCTTCCATAAGCAGCCTTAATACAGTTCTGTATTTTAGAGATGAGGAATTATGTACTTAATTTACATTATTTACATTTGATGGATATTTGTCTTCATCTTTTTTGTTGTTAACACAACGTTTCGGCTGATATATCCTCCAGCCTTCATCAGGTGTCTTGGGGAAATTTCGAACATGGTTTCTCATTCCTAAGGTATTTTTTCGATGTTCTTATTATTATTTAGGTCACTGGCTGGAAACGAACTCGGAATCTTGGGGTTAGTAGCCCACACTCTTAACCACTACGCCATATGCCTACGGGCATATGTCAAGTCACTTTCGAGGGCTACTGGTAACATTTAACTCAGTACAACCTGCTGCATGGTCGGGTCGTCGGCGACTAAATCGGCATCCCCACCAAGCTTGCTTGGTGAGGAGGGTGTTTATTGGACACTCTGCAGGATGAAAAACAAAACCCGTCAAAGGGCGGTGGAACTCTTGAGAGTCAACGGCCATCTAACATGTGTGTAATTATGTATTTACTGTAAATCCCCCCTTTTCGCACTAATTTTATATATTGTACAATTTTTATAGTTTGCTCATTATATATATCTTTATATATATTTCAACAAAAGAATACGTTTAAGACCACATCGATGCACCCTGCATCTAAATAATGGCATGTTCTAGATTTCATCCTTGTTAGGGTGCGTGACAGACGAGATGTGCAGTGTGTTCGTGTTCTTCGTGGGTTGAGTGTTAGACTGCCCACCGCCTGGTACGTGCAAAAGTGAAATTCATCACAAAACGTAAAATCTGGGCTGCAGGTATTATCCTGCATAAAAGACTGAATGTGGCTCATCTTAGTGTGAAGAGAACTTTACAAGAGGAAATGAATGTTGCAGATATTGTGGAGGATTGGCCGACCCTTCAAATGTCATTTTATGGGTGGGCATACCTATTGACCGTAGAAGGTAGAGAAGGATTGTACCTAAGGAGACAGCTACTTTTGGGAAATCTCGACTTGTCAGGATGTCAGGAAGGACATCACTGTTGCACTTCCAGACGATAAGGGTCTTCCTATGACGCTGATATGCAGTGTCTGTGCAAGACCGTGCCTCAGTAAAGCTGGACTCAGGAGTCATCTCCGTAGTCATAAAGCGAGACCGATGATTGACTACTAGGCCGCTGGTGGTGGTGATATGCACCATACGAATCATATCTGTCAGGCATGTGGAAGGGGGTGTGATCCGGTGGGAGGGCTCAAACGTCATGCAAAGATACATGAAGCCCAATTAGCTGCCAGTTCTGTACAAGACATTGTAGATCTTTAGCTGGGCTAAAAAGTCACATTCGATCATAGCACCGTTAACAGTTAAGTCTTCTGCAACAGCCATATTTAGATAATGCAAGAGCAGCCATCATGTTTGCATGTGTGTGTGTATATATATATATATATATATATATATATATATGTTGTACTTTTGTGTTTAACAAGTGAGCAAATTTTTCAAACAAACGCATTCTAGCAGCGATATTACCATATATTGGAATTACATTGTCCAATATTTTTTTTTTTTTCGAAGATTATTCTTTGCAAGTATTTGGTTCTGATTTATAGCAGATTGTGTGACTTTGTAGAAGCTCAAATTCTTGTCTGCACATCACATATATCTGTAATGAAAGTGGGAAGGCAGCCTTCTGACGTATGCTTAATTGATACGGACGACAGAAAGCTTCGTTTAGCTGGTCTCAAATCACTGACCTCTGTGTTAGCAAGCCAACACATTCAATTCAGCTGCAAATGAATATATAACAATAATTCAATTGGTTTTAGATTTCGTTTATAGCGAAATCCTATATGCAAGAAGAGATTGAACATTCCAGTTTAATCTCTTTCTACATTGTTAAAAGCATTAGCAACATAATAAAGAAAGCGGATTCGTTTTAATCACAAATGGCAACACGGAAAGAAAATTTAGACGGATCGTCATATGAAACTAATTCACTTCGTATTCATTGCTTGTTTCCCGATGAATTGAATAAACAGAATACAATATTAATGCTCTTGTTCTATAAACATATTACCAATTCTCTACCACAAACTATCATTATTGACATTGATTTGTGCAGGTGACTACAGCTTTCAAATAATCTGCTCAGCAAATCAATAAACGATTAAAGCAATTGCTCTTCATTTACGCCTTCTTAACTATTCTGTTTCTTATAAATATATAATCCTTTTTGTGTATAAAACCGTGTTACTGGTAACGGGATTAGAGCTTATATTGTGTAATGTGTTCTTCTTTTACAAAGAATAGAACAGTTCGGATTTATTTTAAATCAGATCGAATTACTATATAAAGGCCGTTCTTGATTCGTGACTATGTTTTCATACGTAGTAAATAGTGATTTTAATGAATTTCAATATATTATTGGTTTCACATTTTGACACAAAGCCAGTAATATCAGAAGAACGTGTAAGTCGATTACGTCGACACCGGTGCTCAACTGGTACTTATGTTATCGTCCCCGAAAGGATAAAATCCAAAGTTGACCTCTGTGGAATTTGAATTCAGAACGTACCGACGGACGAAAAGCCGCCGAGAATTTTTTTCGTCTGTGCTAACTATTATGCTAGCTCGTCGCCTTAATTTCAATATACTATTGATACTTATTTAATAAGTTCTGGAAGTGAAAATATGTCACCGTGTGTTTGTTTGTGAAACTGTTCGAAATTCAAACAGAAGATGTGAAGAAAACTACCACTATTGTCATAAAGCATTAACCGAGATTATTTCACTAGAAGTCATTATTTTCTTACACATATGACTTATGAATTGTTGTTGCAGTCATAAGTAAAAAGTGCGCATAATACTACTGGTTGTCGCACATTTTACTATTAACACCTACGGAAAGTTTATTCTCCTTTCATGAATTTTGTGTTATTTGTAACATGTTAAGGCAAAATTGCAGACATTATCAACAGTAATTGATATAACACGTTGATGTACACCACCATTATACAGGCCAAAATTTCTCCAGATAATAGAATTCTATGTCGTCGAGCTAACGACGAAAACTCTACTCAGACAATCCACCTGTTAAACATAGCAGAGATATTTCTATGGAATCATGTCCTAGACTTTTGATAAAGAAAATATGATTATCAGAATATAGAGTGTTAGATATATGAAAGTACAACACGGTTGGAATACTTTTGCTCTGGGTCAGTGTATATCTCTCTCTCCCTCCCCCCTCTCTCTCTCTCTCTCTCTCTCTCTCTCTCTCTCTCTCTCTCTCTCTCTCTGTATATATATAGATATATATATATATATGATAGATCGCTGACCACTACATTTATATTTTTTCTCCTTGATTCTCTCCTTATTTCTTTCTGTGTTCCTTTCAGCTGAAGAGCGTAGGCTCGAAACGTCAAAGACTTTCTCTATTCCC
>NC_068995.1:37601940-37605424 GCF_001194135.2 Octopus bimaculoides | reverse complement strand
GTTATTGCGCCGGAAAAACTGCTTGACGTCATTTCCTCCGATTACACATCTGGATTCAAATCCGACCGGATTTGCCTTTCAATGTTTCGACAAATAAGTACCAATTGAACACTGGAAGCAATATAGTCGACCTACCCCCCACCACACACACACACACGCACACACAAAGGTTTCTGCTTAATTAGGGCTGATATAGGACAATGAATAACGAAACCAAATTATATTTTTACCAATGTACGTTGATTTTTCATATTAGTTTCAAATTGTCTTCATCTGAAGTCCTGCTCAATTGTGTTTTATGTTCTAAATTTGATTCATACTTGATTTCAATTTTCAATGAGGGGAATTAGCCTGTACGATGGTGTATAGATACAGCGGGCTTTCCATAGCCAAGAAAGTGTTTTAAGAGAAAAATGTTATCATTCAGTGAATTAAATTTAAACATTGTGGTTTATGTGAAACGTAGAACAAAGAATGTTCATAATATGCATTGTAATTTAGAACTATGCTCCCTTATCGGAAGCCTGTACTTTTGGTAAATTAATCGGTATAGACCAGCTTTGATTTAGGAGACATGCAATAAGCTCGAAATACTGAGATGTTTAAATGCCCCCTTTCATAGGTAAATCATGTATGTTATGAATTCATATCGTCAAAATGGAGAGCTGCTGAAATTCATCGTGGTAAAATCATCTAGATGGTGTTCTTAATGAAATTACGGAACGGATAAAAATCCTCGTGACATATTCCCATGACTATATCAGAAGCAGAACTCTGCTTTTCAACAATGAACAAAACAAACACTTTTTTAAGGAGCAGTATGAATCCTAAAAGACTAAATGCACTTTCACTGTTTCAATGGAGAACAAAATCCTCAACAGTCACTCAAGTATCAAGTAGAAAATTATTAACCCTTTCTCTCAATGTAAAAAAAAAAGCAGAGTGGATTTCATTTTTAAATGAATGGATCAAACTTGAAATATAACAATTTATTAGTACGGAAAACATCTTTTTTGTGTTTAGAATTTTATTAAGTTTATGTGTAAATTTTCTTTTTATAAGTTTGTTTCGTTTTACAAAATGTTGAAACAATGACTAAAAATTGTTTGAAGCAAGACCCCCGCTAATTTTAGCCACTAGCCGCTACTGGAAATGTGCTCCGTTGAGGAAAAGTAAAAACTATCAATTATTTAAGTCTGAATGTGACAGGAAGTATTGAACACGAGTAAATATGCTATTGTTTGGATTTTCTGTCCTGGGCGTACCCGTAGATAAGTTTAATTCTATAAATAGCTTCATGTTCCTGTCGTATTTGTTTTCTTTTTACCTGTCTTCTTGTTCACATCATTTCTTCTTTCAACTTACAAAAATTTGAGAGACTACATTGGCCTATCTACATATAATCTCCCTCTATCTGTACATGCTCATTGATTTGTTTCATAATAAACTGACAATACGAAAGATAAATTTCTGAGTAGTGAAAGTCAATCTTTTTTCATAATATATGCTCGTGTGCAAGGCGGCGAGATGGCAGAAACGTTAGCAGCCCGGGCAAAATGCTTAGCGGCATTTCGTCTGCCGCTACCTTCTGAGTTCAAATTGCACCGAGGTCGACTTTGCCTTTTATCCTTTCGGGGTCGATTAAATAGGAACCAGTTACTCACTGAGATCGCTATAATCGACTTAATCCGTTTGTCTCTCCTTATTTGTCCCCTCTGTGTAGCTTCTTGTGGGCAGTAAAGAACTGAGAAACGTTAGCATGCCGGGCGAAATGCTTAGCGGTATTTCGTCTATCTTTATGTTCTGAGTTAACATTCCGCCGAGATCGACTTTGTCATTCATCCTTTTGGCGTTGATAAATTAACTACCAGTTACGTACTGGGGTCCATCTAATCGACAGGCACCCTCCCCAAAATTTCGGGCCTTGAGCCTAGAGTAGAAAAGAATATATGCCTGTGTGCCTCTGTGTGCGTGTGCGTGTGTGAGTGTATATGCAGATTTTATATGCATATATGTATGCGTATATATATTCTTTTATTTGTTACACTAAATTGAGTGCGGCTACGCTGAAGAATTTTGATGATTTTGAAGAGGAATTTTGAAGATTTTCGGCAATTTTTCGCTGGCTAAGACCAGCCTTAGATTGCCCAACAACACGACCTCTTTGAAAATTTGACAGTTCTGCTGAATCTTTTTATGCTGGTATGGTTATTCTTCCCAAATATTTAATATAATGGCACCTGAAATGAAAAGGAATAATTACATTGTAAATTCTACACCGCTGAAAACATGTTAAGACCCTTAGATCAGAAATTTTGAAACTTTATTGTGTGTACTTCCTGAATATCTGTGTATACACAGTATATATAAATCACAGTATGTGTGTGTATATTGACTAACGCATATATTTCCACAATTCTCAACCGATTTTCATACACAAACTTTACATACACATTACTTATGTCCCAGGGATGGTCATACCCTATAGCATTTTGCACAGAGCTCCCGCGTAAATGGAGAAACCGGGAAAAAGGTGGTTTACACGGGTTTTCTCTAATTTGTAGTATGTACATAGTCTGGTTGCATGTAGGGTCTTCCATACTTGTTTAATTTATATGGTCGTATATTGGCATTAGAGAATATTTTGTAGTGGTTTTCACATTTTTTGTTTATTGCTTATTTATATATTGTACTTCTTATTTGGTTAGGGAATATTATGAAAGTGAATGGATTTTTTTGTCTATTTATTTCGACTATCCAACTGCGCCAATGGTTAAATTGTCTAGGAACACTGTACGCACTGAATATCCAATACTAAACAATGTCAATCTCCATATTTAAACTGCATTAAATATTGGTAAACTTATCTTTACCTATTCTGGATTACTTGAAAGGTGATGTTCTCTTCCCTCTATTTTTTGATACCTTTGTTTACCTATCAGTGCGTTGTTTCATTTTAAGGATGCTTATTCATCCCTCCATTATATTTCGAACGCGATATCTTTTCACTGCGAACTGCTAAAGAATCAAAGCCGTATTCGGGAACAGAAGTCAAATTCTTTATGTCGTCTTTTTTCGTTATCTGAAGTCAACTTCAGAGTGGACGTGTGCTGTAGGCATGTAGCAAATACATTCCTTAAACTCAACGTTTTCAAGTAGATATTTTATTGCTATTTTTTAACATACCAATTATACGTCTCTCCGAAAAATAGCTCTCATTGCTTTTTAATACAATAAACTCGCAGAGGAGAAGTTTCAACGTTTTCCTTCAATTACCTTTAAGTGGCTGTTCCTGACAAGAAACTTCACTTTCATGTAAAACAACTATATTTGGTATTTATTATCCATAATCTATTCCCCAAATACTTCACTAGTTCTATTCTGCACCGCTTGCAAAGTTATACGTTCTATGATCATTAAAGTGCAACTTAAACATTCCAAAGGACGGGTGCGTTTGCTAGTATCTCTCTCTCTCTCTCTCTCT
>NC_068995.1:37599815-37601736 GCF_001194135.2 Octopus bimaculoides | reverse complement strand
TGTATATATAGCGTGAGAGCATCACATCAGAAGACAGGGAAAGAAAGCCACTAAATGGATACTTACGGATTTAAGCCAAGTATCATTAAAGGAAACAAGTAAATAAATATAGAAATAGCAGAATCTATAACGTGTTGGCAGAAACTATAAAGTGTTTTCGGTACGTTTTTCGCGTTTGTGGATGGTGTTAAATATACACAAATCTTTTTTTTTTTTTACATATGGAAGTACATAGAAAATTACGTCAACTTAAGAAAAGCTTCTCTCTTTTGCATAACTATCCCCCAAACACTCAGATAACTTACTCTTTGAAGAAATGCCAACATGTAAATATATTGAAGTTTCTTCCAACTAAAGCAAAAGGGTTTCCTCAACTTTTCCACGATGTAAGATATTTAGCTACAAATGGACGACAGGTGGTGTAATGGCAGAAAACTTGATATGACGGTCATTTTAGATAATGAGTTCAATTCTTCCTCAAGCAAACATTCCAAATTGCAATTCGCCAAATTCATTAGCAGCCATGTACGGGATAAAATCTATTTGTTGTGCACGCACGCTCTATGAATTGCGAGTGTTTTATTAGGGCTTGTCATAAATACTTATTCAAATATTAGAAATATACGGAAAATACTATGAACTATGAACATGTTTGATTTATTTAAAAACAAAAGTGGCCTAATTTTCTGAATTTCTTTGAAAAGATTTCAATGAAATGATCAAAGAATTATTGACGCTATATATCAAGATCATCAATAAATCATTGACGCTATATACCAAAAGCACAATTACAACTTAAATTAAGGCAATACATTCGTATATTCACATCTATTAACTGTGATAACCTATATATATACAGCCTTATATATATTCTAGTTATCACTCACTATTTGTGGATAACATTCAAAAAGGGTGTTCTAGTTTGGGTCTATTAAAAAGTGTTTCTGGGATAATTGTCTTAATTTCTATAACAACTGGCACCTGCACATGGTCACTTTAATAGTAATATGTTTCTAACTCTTGTGCTTATTTTATCCCAATTCAAGCGAAATCGGATGCCACCAATGTACGTTTTTCGACTTAAATTATGTATAAAGATCAATGTTTGATGGAATGCACTCAGGAAAAGTCTCCCGGCTAATGTTTACTTAGTAATGACTAGAAATATACTAGAGATACCATATCTTACTTGGAATCATAACTTTTATGCAGTTTTGAAATTTATTTAAATGCAACGTTGTTTTATATGGTATATGTTTTGCTAAAGCTATTTATTTGAATTAGTAGCACCTAAATTCTGATTCGTTATTATTTGTATTAAGATTTATCTTACGATGTAATGATTTGATAATATTTCTTGCAGCCTAATAATTACTTGTAACAAAATTTACTCTATTACTATTTAGTTATTCATAACCACTTTCAAATATCTCATTAACAATTCCCTGTGTTTTCTGTAATATCTAATTTATTCATGTGTTTCATCAATTAACTTCATTCATATCATTATCACGACTTTATACTTTCTTTTATACAGTTTTCGATACGCTCATAAAAATATTAATTTTAAATGGATTTAAAACTAGATAAACAGAGAGAGAGAGAGAGAGAGCGTGTGAGAGAGAGATGGGGAAGAGAGAGATTATGCGTTCATCTATATACGAGGATGTGCTGAAAAGTTCCTGGTTTTGGGTAAAAGAAAATACAGGAGGGTCAGTTAATTATTATTTTATTCAACATATTCACTTCTTAGATTCACACAATTATTACAGCGGTCTTTCGGTTTTCCTAAATATTGTAAAAGAGCTCGGAATGATGGACCACCAGCCTGGCCTTTCGCGAAACCGCTAAAGTCGAAAACGTTTCAGTTAACCACCTCGTAGACATATAAAAATAATAATATATATATATATATATATGT
>NC_068995.1:37593218-37598218 GCF_001194135.2 Octopus bimaculoides | reverse complement strand
TTTGAGTGAACACATAGTGAGATGAGCAGGTAATATCCAACCAAACTTCACCGTGTTCCCCATCTACTAGGGGAACACTTTCTGTACAAGAACGTTTAAAAAAATATTCATCAAAAAATACAGAACACGCCTAAATATGAACGCATAACCAACATTGGACTCAGTAAATATTTGAATTCATGATGACATATCCATCACTATACATATTTCGTCTCACTACTTTAACTTTTGTGTTATTGTATATTTATTTATCAGCCATCCCCAAAAAATGAACGATTACCAACCCTGTCCCGAATAATAACGATCACCAATTACCTCTCCTTAAATTTTTGAATTTGTTGATTTATTCACAAACATCCTTCGGAGAACAAGGACTAAAATCTTAAGAACATACGGACTTACAATAATTTCAATGTTATGATTAGCGAAAGCGAAACCGGTCGACAAACACAGTTCTCTTTCACTTATAAAATATATTAAAACTATGTAAACTGTGTGCATTTTCCTCCTTTTATTTTACATATATATAAATTTTGCATTACACCTCACCACGTGGAGATAATTGAAATTCTCCTCTTCCTTGCTCTTACTACTATTCCACACGTGGAACAGAAAATGCCACCGAAACCTACCACAAACACACTGAATAAAATTATCAGCATGGACATTTCGAATGAATTAAAAGAAATTAAATCAAACCTAGTTATTCTAATTTACAAAACTGATAGGTTAAATTACTGCACCTGAAAAGCAACTGAAAATGAACAAAGGAGACAATCTACATATGTGATTCAAAATTTGAACGAACTATGCTCAACATTGCACTCAATTTTTACAAACAGTTTTGAAAACGAATCATCCCCAAAATACCAAAGCCATCATGAAAATATACCAATGTCAGCACATTTAATTAAAAGCTACATTAGACATATTTGTCCAAAAACCTACACGCTAAAATCTTCTCTGTTTGGAAAGGGATAAATAATAATTACAAGGCAGAAATATATGAAAAATGGATGAACACAACACCATTAACACTGCCACGCAAGCTACAAATCTAACCAATCACAGAAGAGCTCGAACAATAAAGCAACTTAGGGAGAAATTAGCGCTAGAGTAAATGAAAATAGAAACTGAGTTACTTAAACAGGGAGCATCGAATAACGAACAAAAATATAAACCCATCGATGAAGAACTGTACACCGAACTCACTAAAAATGCTGATGAACAACTTTTGAGAACTGTTATCAAACTATGGAAAGATAGCTGTGAATAGGAAAGCAGTGTTAATTTCTTCCTTAGTTGCGAAACTCATTTTAAAAGAGACTACAGTTCAGGTACCTCACTCCTGAAAATAATATAGAGCAAATTTCTCATTCAATTTTTGAGAAAATAAATCTTAGGTTGCTCAACATTAAGCCTGTTTAGTTTCATTCGCTTTGACTATGTAGTTTCTGTGATATTTACATTTCAAATGATATCAAATTTTTTGAAACACACTTGGTCATCTCTGGCAGACGAGGTGACCAGTACTGAGTAGTGGCAGAAATGATAAAGATATTGCCTGAATCAGTAATAAGAAATATGGTATATATAAACATATGTAGTTTAAGAATGCATATATTGTAAACTCCATCCAATGCGTCAATAATGGGAGTGGAATATTGTTGGATAGATGAAACGTCCCAATGACTGATTATCACATTTTACATTTGCTTAAAATCTCGTCATTAAAACTGTGAATATAGTAAAAATGAGACATGAATATATAATTTAAGTGAAGAACAAATTTCGTTAACCTAATAAATTCCGGGTGCTACAAATCCACTGAAATTTCTTAATGTACTGTATTTAGGGAACGAACAGTCTAATTATGATATATTCAGTAGAACTTGTTTTTTTTTTTCAATTAATAACAAATAATTGATTAACATAATTTATTATAATTTTTTTTTTTTACTGTACTAACAACACATTTTATTTCATTTTTTTCCGACACTCCCCTCCTTGAGAGTTACGGTTATTTGAGAAACGGATAATAGGGATTTTACTGTTATAAAAACTTATAAGTTAGTGCTCTATTTACTAAAGTATATGAATGAAGGTATTTGTGCTGCGCACTTGGATCGAGCCGTGAATTATGTGGTTTCAAAACAAAACTGAAAACTTCACAGAATTTACATAAGTAAATACTGATAGATAAGTATTTACATCTACGCATTGGATATTTTAGAAATATTTTAGTAATTGATTAAAACATGATATGTCTCACAATAAAGACAATGAGCGGAGTTATTGGAGCATCGGATAAGATATTTTGCAATATTTGTTCCCGCTTTCTATGCCCCGAGTTTCTTTCCGTGTCAGTAAACACCAATGTAATACTAGGAAGGCACCCTTCTTACCGATTGTCAGAAGATTTTCTCTTTTTCCCTCTCCCATTCTTTCTCTTTTTCTCTCCTTCCTTCTCAATTTCTCCGTCTTTTCTCCTTCTTTCTCTTTCGTTCTCTCTTCCTTTCTCTCTCTCTTTCCTTCTCTCTCTCTCTCTCTCTCTCTCTCTCTCTCTCTCTCTCTCTCTCTCTCTCTCTCTCTCTCTCTCTCCCTCTCTCTCTGGACCGTATGCAAAAGTCAAATTTATCATTTTGACACATAATGTTAACCTGATTCGGCCTCACAATTACGTTTACAGAATACGTGTCTGGAATAATCAGTTGTTCGCATGCTCATTTATCGAGTAGTCATAATTCAATTGAGTGGAAAACTGAATATCCACCGTTGAAACTGGCAGAGGATTCATAACATCGCACGTCACTACAAGTAATTCTACATGTATATCAATCACAAATACACACAAATACGTGTGTGCGAGTGTAGTTTGTGTATGTATCAGTGCTACATGAATGAGTCTGAGAGTGTTTAGAATGATAATAATTGATACATGTGAGCAGTCTTGCAATTTTGAGACATCGTCTGAAGTTCTATCGAGGTATATCTATTTATATCTGCAAACCTTTCTTGGTAACTTAACTGTCTGTTCATTTAATTATATGAAATAATTACACAAAATATCATTTGATATCAATGTTGTATTTCACTCTTCATGTATAATCGTATTTGATTTGACTTACCGCCAATCATATATTTATTTCTCTTTTCCTTACGGCAGATTGAATGGCATATCTACTATGTAAAATTAGTTAGTTTTGTAGTAATTTATTGTCTCATTATCAAACTTTGGCTGAATAGAAGATAAGAATTAATAGTAACAACATTCTTCAGCAAGTCGAGAAGAGGGAATCCACTAAAGGAACTACACATTGAAACAGTCAAGCAACTGTTAGATCTTTCTGAAATCGCACGGAACTGTCCTTCAGAGAATAGCAGCACTTAATTATGTAGTCAATGACCATGCATGCAAGGTCAGGACCAGACTAAGGTTAGCAACAATTAACCGTTCGACAAAGCATTGGCCTCCCCCTTAAAATAGGGGTAGAGGAACATCGCAAAGCTGTGACTAGGGGAGATATTGATAAATCGGGTATAGCTGATCATGTATGGAAAAATGGAGACCACCTCCCTCTGTGGGATGAAGTTAAAATAATGGCCAGAAAACACCACTGGAAAATACGAAGACTAAAAGAAGCAGCACTTATGCTAGGACACAACAACCTCCTAAGCAGACCGAGTGCAGATAGGAACAGTATATGGGAAACAGTATTGAGGAAGGATAGGAGAATATTAGATTTATAATCCCTAAAATTCACTCCATAATTGCCCACGGGCATAAGGCGTAGTGGTTAAGAGCACAGAATACTAACCCGAAGATTCCGAGTTCGATCCCAGGCAGTGACCTGAATAATAATAATAATAATAATGATAATAACAACATCAAAAAATACCTTAGGAATGAGAACCCAGCTTCGAAATTTCCCCAAGACACCTTATAAAAGCTGGAGGGTATATCAGCCGAAACGTTGTGTTTGCAACAAGCAAGATGAGGACAAATATCTGTCAATTGTAAATAATGTAATTAATGTCCTGTATTTTTCTTTTCTTTCTTTCTCCTTCTCCCCTTCTTTCCCTACTCCTACTTCTCTTCCTCCTTCATCTTTTCCTTTTCCTCCTTTTTTCTTTTCGTCTCCTCCTTCTTCCATTCCCTCGGTTGTTCCTGCTTAAACCATCAATTCTCTGTACCCAAACTATTCCTTCAGATTTGCTACAATTCACATACGATGCATCCACAAAGAAATAGAGAGAGACAGACAGGCAGACTATCTGATGGCTATGGAAATATATATATATAAATATATATATATATATGTGTGTGTGTGTGTGTGTGTGTGTGTGTGTGTGTGTGTGTGTGTGTGTGTGTGTGTGTATGTGTGTGTGTGTTTGTCTGTGTGCATGTATGTATGTATGTATGTATGTACGTATGCATGTGTACACAACTATCTGTGCCAATTTTCTACAGAAAATATATCGAATGGAAGATTGGCTGCGCCAAGCTTAAAATACCACAGGAATATAAAAACAAAACAAATAAACAGATTTTAAACAAGCACACAAGGAAACAGAACATAGACATTATGTCAGGTTACTGATAAGAAGAAAAATAAGTAGCATCTAGAGGCATTATATATATATATACATACACACATATAAGACACATCTAGATGCTGTGTACTTTTCTTCTTGTCGGTAACTTGACATAATTTCTATATTCTGTATAAGATGTATTATGTATATATAATACATGAAGATGCTGTATATTTTTCTTATTAGTAACTTGACATACTTTTTATGTTCTTTGTGTGATTGTTTAAGATTTGTTTCTTTGTTTTCTTGTTATGTTCCTCTGGTATTTTAAGCTTGGCGCATCTAATGTTCTATTCGATATATATTGCTATAGATTAACTTGACACACATAGATGCACACACACACACACACACACACACACACACACACACACATATATATATATGTGTATATATATATATAT
>NC_068995.1:37589892-37591967 GCF_001194135.2 Octopus bimaculoides | reverse complement strand
ATATATATATATATATATATATATATATACATACATATGTTATATATATGTTTGTGTGTGTGTGTGTGCCTTTGTGCGTGCGTGTGTATGTGTGGAATTATATATATGCGTATGCATATAAATAAATATATATGTGTGTGATTTTTTTGTTAATTTTTATGTCTTGACCATACTATACTGGTGAGTAGAAGTTGCATATTACTGTAATAACTACGAAACCATGATCTATAGTTTAGCCTGTTTTTAAGGGGGCTAGCTTTGAGAGTTGCATTTCCTCGCGTTCGCTAAAAATGTGTTTATTATGGTCCCTCTTAGCGTGAAGCATTCATGTATAGTAATGCCCTTATATAAATAAATATATTTTAGGGAATAGATGATGGATTTTCCCCTTATGAGGTCTTTTCACGCTAGCTACTTGACAAATTCTTATAAAAGACTTTATCCTATTACTGAATTAATCAATTAATTTATTATATATATATATATATATATATAAGGTAGTTGTATACTGCCAACTTAACGTGACAGTCCCAATAAGGGAATATACTACTGCTGTTTAGCCCTAGGAAGCTTGACCGCTTCCTATTAGGCCTTGACACATTTTCTGTGCCCTTATCCTTACGAGGAGAGACAAACTCCTCCACACAGCCTAGCCTGCATTCAGGGACATGTTTCCGAGTCTTTGCTCGTCATCAGCCTGAAGTAGCACGACTGGCTAGTTCAAAACGTCTGCTTCACTCTCGTAAGGATATACTATTTCAGTGAAATACATTCACTGGTGATATATAACGATAATAATGATTTCATATTTTACCACATATATATATATAATACATATAAATTTAATACGAAACTTATATAATAAAGTAGTTCTGTACATAATTCTCATTAATAAGTATGTGAATTTATGTACATATGTTTTTTTTACATATATATGTATTAAGGTCCCCACCTTGCCTGGAATTAATTGAGGAGGTCGTAGTACTCAAAGAAAATAATCTCAATGCAGCAAATTAGCTACCGAAAAAACTCGAGGGGTTAAGAATTTAGTACCTGGAACAAAATCTGATAAGATATGCTGGAATATTTATCTGGAAGATCCTGGAAGGACCTATCCCAAACATTTTGGTTAGAAGATATGCAAAAGCCAGAAGAGGGTGACACATCATAGAATCGAAAATCCTTCGCCTCCCGTCTAAATACAGATACTGCTATATTTTGGGAGAGAAGGGCCCATTATCCTGAATACCACACCGAACGGGCTGATAAATTTGATGTGGATAAATGTCTTCTAAACTAAGCTGGATCTCCTACTGTCAAGAATTGCAGATGAGCTCACTTCACTACTGAATGGGGGTATGAGGGCAGCAACTTCTAATTCCATCATTCACTAAATACCAACAATTAAAAGAGGATTAATGAAGGTGAAGCAGCCCCAGTTGGCAGTACCCAGCATGACCACAGCCCCCGAGATGAGTCAAATAAAAGAAAAACAGTATATGTAAAAACATACATAAATACGCATATATTCTGTTATGTCTCAAGCTACTTCTATCTAGCACATTCGGATGATCTCTACTCAACCGCTACACAACTGCTACTCGACTGCTACTCAAAACTCTACCACGGCCAGACTACCTCTATTTATATGTCTTGGAAGATCCTACTTCTTCGCCTGGGGGCGTCGACACAACCATTCATACACGGAAAAACGCACACGTATATATATATATATATATAGGTAAGCTTATGTAATTAGTTATATTCATGTATACTTGTCGCTGTATTTTCTAAGCAGTGGCAAGAGCATTGGTAGAATTGAATATAACACGTAACTTAGTAAATATATTCCTTCAATTGTATATGTGTTTTGTGAGCTTGTCGATTCGTTTCCCCCTTCTTGGTGCTTATGTGACCTTTTATATTGCTTCATTATTGAACATGCAGTTCTCCGTTTATTGTATGTATGTGTGTATGTGTGTGCGTGTGTGTGTACGTGTGTGCGTGCGTGCGTTCGTGCGTGTGTGTGTGTGTGTGTGTGTGTGTGTGTGTGCGTGTGTGTGTGTATATGTGTA
>NC_068995.1:37588028-37588977 GCF_001194135.2 Octopus bimaculoides | reverse complement strand
GTGTGTGTGTGTGTGTGTGTGTGTGTGTGTGTGTGTGTGTGTGTGTGTGTGTGTGTGTGTGTGTGTGTGTGCGTGTGTGTGTGTATATGTGTATGTATGTGTGGGTGGGTTTTCTTTTTATATCCTGTGTTTAACATCATTATTAAAACTACACAAACTCTAAAAAACGGATGTTATGTATTGCCTGACATAGGTGGCCTTAGGAGAACATCACTTTCTGAACACATTGTATCTCACATAAAATTTTAAACAGTGGAAAGACGCGTATTCCTCATGAAAACTTCACTTGAAATGAAATGTAACTTAGCTATACATATGTTTAATAATCTAAACTATCTTTACAAATGTCAAAACAATAAAACAAACATTTATGTCTTTGTCTAAGTTACGAATATATATTTATGCTTCTTTGCTTTTAAGCAATATTTTTTAACACATTATTCCAGAGCCAGTCGATTGCCAAACAATTTAAGTGACAAATGTAATATTGTTGTTATGCGAAATTGCCCTTTCATGTGTTTCTTATTTCTCTCTAATAATTTGTTTTGTTAATAGCAATGCACACAATTTGCTATTGGTATCTAGGGAGCTAATATTATATTTTATTTATTGATTTGTGTGTTTCTATGTGTGTATGGTTATGTGTGTTGTTGTTTAATTGTTCAGATATACGCAATTATTTTCACGTTTTTCTTCGAAATACTTTAAAAGTCAGACTGATATACACTATCGATATATATATCATATACCCTATGAGTGTGATGGGCTACTCAACCTGAAGAAAATTCTAATTCTGGATTAGTTGTTTTAAATGTATACTATCACAAGATGTTGACTACTTCTTTCTGTAATCTACAGGTTGAATATTTTGTAAACACTCAATAAATAAAATATAATCATAAAATGTATGTATGTATCTCTCTCTCTCTCTCTCTCTCTCTCTCTCTCT
>NC_068995.1:37583023-37587836 GCF_001194135.2 Octopus bimaculoides | reverse complement strand
AGAGAGAGAGAGAGAGAGAGAGAGAGAGAGAGAGATATAAATTGATTTTATTTCTTGTTTTTAACGTGCTTTTATTCAAGCGCAGCTAAAATACATTACTGTAACTGAAACTGTTATTTTTCAGTTATTAATATATATTTAAATATATGTAACAGGTTACCGTCTACTAATAAAATATTTTATAAGTGTTTACTTTTTTTCGACTTTCCAATCACTGTTTTGCCTAATTTCCTTTTACAACTTTCATATTTGTTTTTATACAACGTATTCGACTTGAATACTTTCCTCTTAACGACACTGTACTTATTTGACATAACTTTGAACATTATAATACAAATAATTCTTATTTCTCAGCTTAATTCAGTTTAGATTTTTATGATTATACTTTATTTATTGAGTGTATGCAAAATATTCAACTTGTAGATTACAGTAAGAAGTAGTCAACAACTTGTGATAGTATACATTTAAAACAACTAATACAGAATTAGAATTTTTAGCCCATCCCACTCATAGAGTACCTGTATGAGGTTTGTTTAAAGATGATGAACAAAATACGCATGTTTGTAGTAGTGAATTATTTAAACCCTAAAGAATACTTCTCAACACACGACTATGATTCTCCCCACTACTTCTACTCGTGATCAGTGATGCACATATCGTCAGCCTCTAAGGTACATGCTCAGCTGTTTAAGGTCAAACAATTGAGAAGCAAATCTCTGGTATGGAGCAGAATATTTGCTGTAGCCCATATTTTATACCAAGACAAAACAACGTACATGATAACGCTTCCAATCAGATAAGTTCAAAAGCCATGAGAGAAACTGCCTGGCACTGCATCAGGATATATTATTATTATCATTATTTTTATTATTATTATTATTATTATTATTATTATTATTATTATTATTATTATTATTATTATTATTATTATTATTATTATTATTATTACTACTACTACTACTACTATGTTTGCATTTGTATATAAAATCGGCTCCCAACTAGGCAGGACAAATTCAGTTCACCTTTGATGTTATCTCAATTAAACAAGCAGAAGGAATGGGCTTCAAATTTGGAACACAATGGAAATAATGAAATATTGTCCACGTGACATCTCCCATGACATTTAAATGTCACGATGTTTTGGTGACTATTCTACTATCCGTAATGGATAAAGGAATGAAAGAATGCTCTCTTCAGATAACGAAATAATTAGTTTAGAGAGTTAACGATAAGTACTATGAGGCTACTCTACAGATGCATTAAATAGGCATACTTACATGTATGTGGTGGCATACTTATATGTATGTGGTTCACGGGCTAGTTTTGTAACACCCCAACAGATGGAAGCACACAGCTGTGTGCGCAGTGAGAGCTAACAATGACTTTCATGCAGCAATTTGCCGAGTGACATCGCTGTGTTTACTTAGAAAGTTGTGAAATTTGTGATTTTGTGATCACATCTATGTTGTAGCTTGCGATTTTATAACGTACAGGAACAAATAGTCAGCATGGAATTTTGCTTTAAACTTGGGAACTCTGTTAGAAAGATATTGAGCATGTTTTGGCAAGCTTACTCTGAAGAGGATATGAGTGGTGCGCAATTCTTCGAGTGACACACGCGCTTCAAAACGTTCCTGGAAGACGATGGGCGATCTAGAAGACCTGCCACGCGGGTTAGCCTCGGAAATGTAGTATTGTGCATAGAGAATTCGTCCCCCATTGCTAGACTGTCAGTCGAGAATTCTACCACCACATTTTGAGGCATCTGAAGGAGGACATTCGGCGAAAGCGACCGGATCTGTGGAGCGCAAAGAGTTGGCTTCTTCCCGACGACAATGCACTCTGTCACAGAGATCTCCTAACTCGTGAGTTCTTCGTGAAGTACAACGTGGTATCGTTCCTGCACCCACCCTGTTCACCAGATGTAGCACCTGCGGACTTCCATCACTTCCCCAAGATGGAAATACAGCTCAAAGGTCACAGTTTTGACACCGTTGTCGTGATCAAGAGTGAGACGCAGACGGTCCTCGACTTGCTTATGGAAAATGCCTTCCAGTCGGATTTCTAAATGTGGTAGAAACACTGGGGCCAGTGTACTGCTGCGCAAGGTGACTATTTCGGAGGAGATGATGTTAAGACTTATGTTTTTTTTTTTATCAAACATAACTAGACCGGGAATCTTTTAATACCACCTCGTACGTCAGGAGATATATATAATACAGATACATATGGCAGATAAGAGACATAAATTAATCTAAGCGAAATACTTATTCCCTCAGAATGCACAGTACTTCACCAAGAAATCGATGTCATCGATTTATTCTTATATGATTTGAAGAAGTGGAATGGATTTCAAGTATAAATAACCTTTGCTGACATTGGACGTGGATCAATACGAGTCCAGTAATAAAGAGTTGGTTCCACTCTGGGAGGCACCGCTACTAGACACAAAGATGTCATGGATCTCACCCATAGAAAAACCACATGACTGATTAGTATTGTCAATGACAGACACATTCCACATTCTCCTATCTCTCCCTTTTTTCTCTCTCCCCCACATTCTCTCTCCCTCTCTCTATTTCTATCTATCTGTCTATTTCAGTGTCATTGCTATCATTATGATAATAGTTTCTGTTTTTCAGCGGTAGCTGCTCTCGTACCTTCTTCACACAGGCATCCCCAGCAAACTCTATACTCCACCACTCTTCTTCTCTCCAACCCATCCGTACCCAATAACCATTGTAGTCTGCCTTTCTTTTGCAGAAAAACTAACCTTCTGGAATCTTCACCCTGTTCAGTTGTGAGTTGCAACATTCTGTATGGAACATTAAAGATATGAAGGCATGTAACATGTTTGTGTGCATTGTGTTTGTTGTATGCCTGTGTGTTTATATTAGCAAGGAGTAGACTCAGCCAGTATATTAGATCAGGGATAAACTAATACAATATTGAATTAGTTTTCTATCGACATATCTACCTCTAATTTTTATGTACATTTTGCATTTCATAACATGAAAAATCAACGAAATACGTCGAAGGTCAATATGGACGGCTAAAAACAGTTACCCCCTACTTGACCAAAGTTCTGTCATTGAAAGCAGTAGCACACGAATAAACAGACGCTTGGAAACTCAAAATTTAAGGAAATTTTCAATATTAATTAACAGGTGAAGGTTCTAAGGTTTATTTCTGAAAAACCAAGGGACGCTTTTTAGTAAAGGAGTACGTATCTCTAAGAGCTGAAGTAAATAAGATGAAGTCTCTTCAAGTTATCATATATATAAATATATATCAGGTCATCCCAAAAGTTCTGTCCGATTTTACCTTTTTAAAATAGAATGAAATTTAATAGAATCTTGCGCGTGGTAAAGTCTAGTATGACTCTTTGTGCAGCAACAGCTCCGTTCCAAATCTGATGAGAGTAATACTCCATTGTGGACCTCCGATGAGATTTGTAGTGTTGGTGTCTTCAAGTACCGTGTCGTGCATCATGTGATACAAAGTTGTAGAGAAAGGATAAACCTTTAAATTATATATCTAATTTATTGACATAAGCGTAGCTGTTAGGAATAAGCTTGTTTCACAACCACATAGGCAAATGTCCTCTATTATAGCATCGGGCCAACTAATGCATGAAAGAAGTAGAATATGCAGTGTTTTTACAGATGTAAAGGACGTGTTATAAATGTTATAAATAAATTATGTTATGCATTTAATTGCGTTCTCTCATGTGTGTTATCCGACGGTGTGTGTGAATATTATCTTGCATGAAATCAGACTGCGGTGTAAAAATATTTTGGAAAATTCCGTTGTAGATTAATGATAATTGATGGAGAGTAGAGTATCTTCTGGGATTCAGGAGAAAGGAGAGTCATTCCGATGTGGTCTTAGTTATATTCAGGATGTGCTTTTACCAGTCCCTCAGAAAATACATCCTACTTTCTTACGTATGTGCATATGTATACATAAAGTAATGATGGAGATTTGTAAACGGTGGGTATATACATTTACCACACGTAAATAAATGATTTTCAAGTTGATTTCACACTCATACATGCTTTCATAAATACATACAGACATGTGTATATATGTTTCTTAGTGTGTGCGCTTGTATGTGTGTGTGAGTGTTCGTATGTGTGTATACGTATGTGAGCCTGTGTGTGTGTATGTGTGAGTGTATGCGTGTGTGAGAGAGTGTGTTCACGTGTGTGTACGTTTCTTTTTCTCTCTCTCTCCATTTATTTCTGTCCAAGAGGTTAGGCTCGAAACGTGAAAAGCTTTTCCGTTTTTTTTTTTTCGTGCGTGCCCGACAAACATGCATACACAACGAATTAAATGTACTTTGCCCTCCGGAGACGTCTTAACAATTTTGACAATCTTTTGCACACTCATACAAACAACATAGTTTAACACTTTCTCTTGCCACAGGGTATATTTTGTGTGAGACACCAGAGAGCGCAACTTTTGAGCGCACAGCTCCTCTTATATCTTAAAATAACATTGCGATACAATATATAAAGTACAGTCGTCATTAAAGTGGCTAAGGGTGCAAGTCAGCACCAGGATTATTAGAGATAAGAGAATCAAAACAACTCTTAGTCATTACCTAAGAGTTGACTCGTCTCTTATTTCTAGCAAAGCTGGTGTTAGCTGCGTTAGTGATGATTATACTTATTGACTTACATCTAGGAAGATAATTTATTTCTGAAATAACAATAACAAATTTACTTCAGTCTCATAGTCTATTAGTGTTCATTATTTAGGATTATCAACCGAATATATATATATATATATATATATATATATATATATA
>NC_068995.1:37579242-37582367 GCF_001194135.2 Octopus bimaculoides | reverse complement strand
AGATAGATAGATAGATAGATAGATAGATAGATAGATAGATAGATAGATAGATAGATAGATAGATAGATAGATAGATAGATAGATCCGGGGTTGATAAGTCTCACATATTGAACACTCATGCATTTGAGATGAAGTAAAATTGTTATTGTCGTTTCAGATATAGATTAATCTTCCTAGGTGGAAGTCAATAAGTACTAATTTGGTAATCTCAAAAACATTTAGTCTCTTATCAAGTACCAAGGCTTAATCACGTCAGTGGCTTACTCTAAGTTTCAAACTAATCCTTTTAGGCTTTCCTTAAGTCACGCTAACTCAGTTCCAAGTATACGCTCTATAAATTTCAAGATGGAAACATATATTTTTTATGATGGAATGATCTGTGTTCCTTTTTTCTGAGAGATAATTGTGCTGTCATAAAAAGGTTGGCTGAGGTGTAAACCTCTACTGATGAATATATCTTGCCACAGTCTGTTTGCTTATCGAATACATTTATACACACAGACGCATGCACGCTTACGCACGTACTCAAAACATACAACCAAAAATATATTAAAAGTACGTAGGGAAATAACTAGAAAGAGAGAAGTGAAGAAAAAATCTTCGGTAAATTCTAAAATATTTTTGAAGTATCTGGTAGAGATAGTAGGGTCGTAAATACCTGGCTGGAAGAGAGAAGGGAGAAAATACTAAAAATATAAAGCTCTATAAAAATATTTGATCAAATAAAAGGTTGGAAGGGCAAGAAGCTTATATACGAACAATTAAATCTGATCCTGGCAAAAATAGACTTATGGTGTAGACCAGTGTCTACATACAATATTTCTCTCGTGTATACAGGTGAGTGTATTTCCGTCTTGTCATTAACATTACAACCTGTTTTCCACAAGAACCTCAGTATTGTTCTTATTCTTGTTTGCATTTGGTGGGGTGAGGGTAGCATTCATTTATGGTCTCTATTTATTCGTCAATGTTTCAATTGATGTTAGACGTTGCGTCATTTTCTTTAAACTGCCATATGTAGCTTTCTGTCTTTGTCGCGTTTCCTCTTTCAGTGTTTCATAATAAAGATGTGTGAAAACTTGAAGGCTTCCTTGATCCTCGAAGGCTTCCTGATTAGCGTCCATAGGATTTCACCTCTGGCTTTCTAAATAATGGCCTCGTTATTACATAATCTGCTTAGCAGCCATGCTAAATGACGATCCAACAGCAACACTTGGGGGATTTAAGTGAGATCATGTTTCGTGTTAGGTGTTCAACTACACGTGATCTTAAATGTATACTTATAGAAGAATTTCCTGTGTTCGTTATCAGGTGAGATATGATTATATTTTAAATATAAAAAGATCTTACCTATATTAGATAATATTGAGAGATAAGAAGTGAAGTGCGAACCAAATGACATCCACTGCACTCTCTTCCTCCGTCGGTGAATATGGGATCTTATCTTGGTGTCTTATGGGATCACTTTCAGCCCAATTGCCTCAATGTACTCATTATAGTAAGGGCTACATTATCGAATCTCATCGAGGATATCATGACAGGATGACAGGGTGCCTTTTCTTTTTACGCCTTTCAGAATGTTCTTGGATAATGGAGGTTGTAACATGCTCCTATATTAATGTGCGTAAATTTCTACTTTTGTTTCCTGAAATATTTAAAAATCAGCACTAAGGTACAGAAAAAAGAACGTTGTTTCTTAACATTTCTAAATATATTTTACTCTTTGTTCACACCATCCTTTTATGCTCTGGTGGATTTTGAGTAATTGCGTGTGTGCCTATACGTGTATTCCGAACTCAAACAATGGAGTTAAGTTCCTCCCTAAGATAGGGGTGTGCCGTACGCTAATGCAACGTGATTCTGGATATAACTACCCCGTAAATGATAACTAGAACATCTATACAAATAAATATATTTTTTTGCAACTTCAAATTTCCTGTAAGCATCTTGTGAGATGAGAGAGAAAGAATTTTGCATGCAAACATAATGGGTCTTTTGTAAATTCTCATCATCCACGGCCATAATCAAAACTGAGAGCCTGATGCGGTTCCAAATATTTTGTGGATTCGAATTCATATTATCTTCCTATGCATTTAAGTACTTTTCTGAACCACATACGTGGTCAGGTGTCCCCATTCCCTTATAGAGTTGCACCACTTTCGCACAGTGCAGCATTATACATCTTTGCGCAATATAAATTTATATTATGATCATCATCATTAACATCATTATCAGAACTTGTAGTAGTTACATTGTCGTTGTCGATATTGTTGTTAACAACAATATCGTAATCAAGGTTATATTTATAATCACCAACGTATCGTATTTGTTGTTGCATTTTATTTTTATTGTTTCATTATCAAAAGTTATTAATTATGTAACAGATATCGTTATTCTCTCTGGGAAGAGAAAAATTAATGAAGATTTAATTACATTAATTCTCAATTGAAATATTTATTTACCATACCACATCAGACATTTGGTACAGACATTTAATTATATGGCGTCAACAAATGTATATGATGCTCGATTTAAATCGAATTGCTTGCGGTAATAGCTAAAGGACAAGAGAAGAAAATCTTGGCGAAGATAAACGAAAGCGAAAGTGTAATACATTTTCTGCTTTTAACTTATTCTTGAATGAAAATGTGATGAATGTATGGTTTTAACTAATTTTTGTATAAAAATATCATGAATGTAATATATTAAAACACACCTTGCAATTTTAAATATATCGAATATTAAAAATGTCAACAGCTTTGAAAAAGCATTAGAGTAGCCTAGTGTATAATTGCTTCGTAATTCGAATTTTATACTTCAGTTATGAAAATTCAATTACTTTATTACTTCTCTTGTAAAATGAGTGGGATATTATCTTAACTAAGTAATCAACATTTAACTCTTTTACTCTTTTACTCTTTTACTTGTTTCAGTCATTTGACTGTAGCCATGCTGGAGCACCACCTTTAGTCGAGCAAATGGACCCCCAGGACTTATTCTTTGTAAGCCTAGTACTTCTTCTATCGGTCCCTTTTACCAAATCGTTAAGTTACGCGGACGTAGACACACCAGCATCGGTTGTCAAGCGATGTTTGGGGGACGAACGCAGACACACAAACATACAC
>NC_068995.1:37576083-37579100 GCF_001194135.2 Octopus bimaculoides | reverse complement strand
ATATATATATACCTATATACGACGGGCTTCTTTCAGTTTCCACAGAAGGCTCTGGTCAGCCCAAGGCTACAGTAGAAGACACTTGCCCAAGGTGCCACGCAGTGTGCCTGAACCCAGAACCATGTCGTTCGTAAGCAAGCTACTTACCACACAGCCCCTCCTACGCATAATAACTGGAACATTTCGTGATAACATTTTTAAATATTGTAACTGAAATATCTGAAAAGGTCTAAGTGTTTCCGACATATAAGAACAGAGATTTACATTGGTAATAACAATATATTTGCCTACTTTTCCCATAAATCTATCTTCTCTCTTTTCATTCTCATTCTCTCGCAGTTTCTCTTCTACTTTCTCTGTTTTTGCTTTGCTTCTATCCCTTTCATTTATATCAACTTCTTCGATTTATTCATCATTACGTCTATTTAACACCATTGCTTATTTAACATACATTTGCATTTTTCTCAATGACATTTAATCATGTACTCATGTACGCCATTAACACTATTCTTTCATGAAGACAATATTTCTGTGCAATGTCCTAAAGAACAGCGTTCTGCAACATATAATAACGGATATTATATATTCTTTCACTCAAGTAATAATTAATAAAAGAACAATACAGCAACCTACACTATCTATCACAAAGTCTATTAAACATCTTCCAGAAATCTTCTTTGAAACATTACCGCAATGTTAGATACTACAACTAGGTTATTATACGTGAAGTGACACACAGACCAGAAGGCGAAGATATTTTAAATCGTTTCCAAATGAATATTTTCAATTTGTAACAACCAAATATACTTTTAATGACGCGTCATTTTATTCGGTTGCATATATATTAGGGTGTGTGCTTTAGAATGGTGTGGCCGGCTGAATATTTAAGGAATTTTTCTTAGGAATCATGATGGCTCGGTTTCAATTCCGCTAAACGGCATATTGGGAAAGCATGATTTTCCACAACCACGGATTGTCTCATACCATGTGGATGAAACTGAGTCTATGTAAAATGAGTAGAATCCTGTCGTATAGATCGTACCTGAGATATAAAATTCTACCTGTGTTACGTGGTTTAACGACGATTTCGCACGCATATTACAATAAGAGAACGCTTTCGTATAAAATACTCTGCCACGCGAAATAAACTTAGTTGCTAATTCACCGAGTCTGGTAGTGTAGTTGATCGAACTAAAAACTTTTGGTCCGAAAGTCTGACACAGATCGCTGCACAACATGCATATAGACAAATAGACAGACTGACAGTTAGATAGATAGATAGATAGATAGATAGATAGATAGATAGATAGATAGATAGATACTAGCATATCAATATTTATGAATGAAGACCTGTGTGTATGTGTTTGTGCGTGTGTGTTAAACCATTAATCCCTACACATTTTTTCTCTCACCATTCTTCTTTTCGTTCTCCGTTTTTTTTTCCTTCTCAAAGAGCGTAGGCACAAAATGACAAAAACTTTTCCATTCTTCCCGTGTGATAAACTAATGTACCTACTTATTGTTCCTTCATGCTTAAATGCATGTAAAAGAAGATTATTACTTGAGCAAACCGTGTATATCTACAATTTTGCAGCTGAAGAAACTTATCAATAATAGAATATTTACGGTTACAGTAGAAGTATAGAAAATGCATGACAACCTTTTATCGACAAACGGGCCGCATGTAACATATCTTATAAGTACTAAAAAGTTTCACGGTAATTTTTCATCAAGCGTGCCATTCAGAAAGTTCCAAGGGCCGCAGTGTGCCCATGATTGGTACAGAACTAGGTAGGTGGAAAAATGTCATTTGACATATGAAAGAGATACAGTTTCCTGAACTCAGTTCTTGAATCTATCGATTATTCTTCGCAGTCATTCTTCCTCTATCACTTTGTGTCCCCTTTCCTTCCCCTGTCTCGTTCTCCGTCTCTCGTTCACTTTCTCATTCCATTCTCTGTCCGTTTTAATTTCTTCCCAGAACAACTGTTTATTTAATTCCCACAATTCTGAATGGGAGACTGGTGTGGGCGCCATGAACTATACGGACCCTGGAAAATGTGGAACGTGTCAGACAAGCTTTGATACGGAGTCTGAATCACTGTGCTCGGAGGCATTCCACTATAGTTGTCATCTGTAGTCGATCGGTAAGGCGTAATTTGCATGAAGGCATGTATTTTCACCCGTACAAATTGGTCATTGAGCAACAGCTGAAACCATGAGACTTTGTACAGTAGCTTAACTTCGTACGTCAAATGGAAGCAATTTTTGACACAAATGACAACCTCACTTTGTTAATGAGTGATGAGGCTAATTTTTACCTCAATGGTATGGTGAATCAACAGAACTGTCATTATCGGGCTCTTGAAAATACCAGAGAACTGTACGAAAGACCACTGCACAGCCCAAAAGTGACGGCTTGGTGAGCTGTTGGAAAAACTGCCGTCATTGGCCCTTACTTTCTCGAAGACAACAATAAAAATATTGTTACTGTGAAGTCTGAGCGTTACATAGTGGTGATAAATAATGTCTTTGTGTCTGAATTATGAAGACAGCGTATACATAATGGACGTGTGTGGTTTCAGCAGGATGGGGCGACGGCCCACACAGCCAAGGTATCAATGGACGTCCTTCCCGCTCTTTTCAGTGATCGCCTCGTTTCCAAGTTTTCTGATATTCCTTAGACATCTCGGTCCTCTGATTTGCCCATGTCTGATTATTTCTTGTGGGGAAACCTCAAGGCACGTATGCAGGCGCATAAACCCCGTACATTGGACGGTTTCGCGTCAAAGTCACTCAAATCAACAGAGCAATGCTGGAGAGGGTGGGGCGCCAACTTCCAAGATTACCTTCAGAAATGCATCAATGAAAACTGACACCACATGATGGATATTGTTTTCCACACTTGATTTTGACAAATGGTAATTCAATACAAACACATTGATATCAATACAATTTGTTTACACCTAAAATTAATGATTATATATGTGTGTGTGTGTGTGTGTGTGTGTGTGTGT
>NC_068995.1:37569631-37575860 GCF_001194135.2 Octopus bimaculoides | reverse complement strand
TATATATATAAATACTTATATATATGTATATATGTATGTATGTGTGTATGTATGTACGTCTGTATGTATGTATGTATGTATGTATGTATGAATTATCTTTTATACAATCATTTCCGGACTGAAAAGAAAAGAAAGATTACTTCAACATGTTTCAATTACATTTGGTATATGTTTTGGAGTTGAGCACCTTCCTATAACCGTTCACGGAGACTTTACATTTACAGCCTTTAGAATTAAGCGCTTCAATTAATCGGAAATGTCGATTTGTATAATCAACTCATAGTTAGTAAATACTTCCATTAGTAAATTACATAAGACTAAATCCAAGTTTTAACCGATTCCGTGTATGTCAATTAAACCGAATAAATTACACAAATCGGTGCTAAGATTCTCATCAGATTCCAATAAGCATTGAAACCCGATGATATTGTGTAAAGGTTGTTGTTTATAATTATCACATGTATTTAATTCAGTCTAATCGTCACACATAGAACGGTTGAAAAACGTTGCTTTACTTTTGTGTATATAATATTGTAAAAACACGTTAGGTAATTTGACGTGTTGTATTGCAAATATAATTAATATTTGCATGCTAGTGACACAATTTTTTATTCATGACTATCGTCAATATAATTTCAGTTATCCTATCTATATGAATTCTCGTCTAGAAAGTCCCTCTATAAAGCACTAAACTTGGAATTCTAATTACTTCCTCTTTCTTTTGTTAAAACAATACAATATAACAAGAACATCTTCAAAACATTTTTTTCTGTGAAATGATTTTTAGAAATCTCCAACAAAACATTGTTATCGCAATGTGAGGAGGCACATCTTGATTTATTATTCACCAAGTAGCACTAAATTGACAGCCGTTTAGATTTTCCAATGACGCTGCTGGTCATTAAATGGTTAAAATGAATCTCTTTAAAGAATATAAACTTGTAAACAGAAAATAAAACTTATCTCTGAAATGTATATTGCCAAGAGATGTCTCTTCATTTGTGATAATGTTCCATAACATGAGCACATCAAGATATTTCTCATTGACTAATAATAATGATAATAATAATAATAATAATAATAATAATAATAATAATAATAAGAAGAAGAAGAAGAAGAAGAAGAAGAAGAAGAAGAAGAAGAAGAAGAAGAAGAAGAAGAAGAAGAAGAAGAAGAAGAAGAAGAAGAAGAAGAAGAAGAAGAAGAAGAAGATATTCAGACAAACACATAAAAAAAACACCAGAACTTACAAATATATATAACATACAGAAAATTGCACTACTGGGCACTGCACACATCCAACGCAAAACACTTTCAATACAGTAAACATAAGAGCATCACAGCAAACCACAGCACATACCCAAGGCACACAGAGCTGCGCTCGGTAGTGAAGTGAAAGCACGTTATAAAAATAAAACTACTGAACAATAATAATAATAATAATAATAATAATAATAATAATAATAATAATAATAATAATAATAATAATAATAATAATAATAATAATAATAATAATAATAATAATAATAATAATAATGATGATGATGATGATGATAATAATAATAATAATAATAATAATAATAATAATAATAATAATAATAATAATAATAATAATAATAATAATATCCTTGAGATATGTCATAACAAAGGCAGAAACCTCAGTTCCGCGTGGATTTATTATTAAAAGTCCTCTGACAGAATACAGCGTACATGGGTCTTGAAATCGCTGGATATCTTCAAACTTTTTCCTGCAATTTCCAACTTCCTGAAGCCGATGTTAGTGTGGAATACAAATCTCTAATTATACCAGCCTAATGGAGTAGTGACTTCAAAGAATATCAATATCAATTGTGGCATTTTCCATGGTAACTCACTTTTACTTCTAATTTCTTGCATAACCCTAATACTTTCTTACAAGTGGACTTAACAGAAAAAGGTATGGGTATAAAATTGACAACACGAAAACAAGGCATCTATTTTATATGGATGATTTAAAGGGAATGGTAAAGACAATAATGAGATTGAAGGCGTATTACGTACTGTGAAAGTATTCATCAATGATATCGGGATATTCGTCTTCATAAATGTGCCAAAGTCACTTTCCAGAAAAGGAAATTGGAGACTTCACATTCATTGGTGTTAGATGTTCACACATTTATAGAAGAACTTAAACGGGAACAAACTTATAATTACCTCGGAATAAATGAGGGCTCTAGTATTCAGCGTGCAAGCATGAGAGAGAAAATCAGAAGGGAATATTACAGGAGAGTTCGAGCAGTCCTAAAATCTGAATTAAATGCACGTAACCAGGTGTTAGAAACCAAGCCATCTATTTTACATGGATGACTTAAAAGTCTATGGTAAAGACAATAAAGAGTTTAAAGGCATATTACGTACTGTGAAAGCATTCAGGAATGACATCGGGATAGAATTTCATCTTGATAAATATGCCAAAGTCACTTTTCAGAAAAGGGAATTAAAGACCTCACATTCAGTTGTGTTAGATGTTGACACAGTTACAGAAAAGCTTAAACAGGAACAAACTTATGAATGAGGGCTCAGTAGTTTATTCTAGTTCTCAGTATAATAAACTTTCGGTTGTCAATTGGGGGAACTTTACTTAGATCGATAATGGACTTAAAATGAAATAATCACTGAAAAGCTTCAAACAAATTTAAAATTATCAGGAAAACTTACATTAAACAATCATATAGTTTTAGTTGTCATTTCCTCTCCTTGTACTTACTATCAATCAGCACATCATCAACATCATAAGTAGCACTAGCAACATTAACATTGTTCTTAACGCTCTTACTATAACTAAATATGATAAGTGCGTCCTTACATCAGTTATTTGAAAGTTAAACCAGGGTTCCTTATTTCACAATGGAAATTATTACCAGAGAGAAATAGTAACATTAATTAGAATAAGGGAAAGAGATAGAGACAGACAGACAGACAGACAGACAGACAGACAGACGAACAGAGACAGAGAGACACACACAGACAGACAGACTGAGACAGACAGACATTGACAGAGAGGGACAGAGAAAGAGAAAGAGAGGGAACGAAAAGAAAGAAGAGAAAAGAAGAGATTGTCGCACTTAATCAGTGAATGAATAAAATGTGTATGATTCCAAGTTTCAATATAAATTCTTCAAATATTTCAAGATTTATGATATTTTATAAGAAGGGTATTTTCTTAGCATCATTGTATGTCTATTTCAATAATAATATATTATTAATACTGAATGTGTTAACACCATGAATGCGTTATAAAATAAATCAAGTTCACTGAGGGCATTTAATATCCTGATAAACACCTGCGTGATATATTACATTCATCTTTCTTGTGAGAAGAGACATCTTAGATAAATTATGCTTCGTACGTGTGTAAACAACTTTGACAGTGAGCTACCGAGTAGGCAACATAGTGCACAATGTGTATAAATTCCCACTTGTCAGAAGAGAACCTCTCCAGAAACAAACTGCCGTTAGTACTTGCTGTGGGTAACTGGAGTCCTTGCTATCTGAGCTAACCTTACAAAAGATTTGATGACAACAGATGCGATATCTTTGCTTTCATCTGAAATTTACGTATGAGATGTAAAAAAAAAGCTTTGCTGCGCGTCCAATCCAAGATACCCAAAGAACTTCTTAATATAGACCACGATAAGGTATGAGATGTATCCTCATATACACCATCTGTCTTGACGCTTTCCTCTCACTAACACCAGAACATCTTTGCAATCGCCATGCGCAGACATTTTAAAGTCTTCACACAAACTATTGAATGTCCCCTATTCCCTTCCCCAATTCTACGACTCCTCTTAAATGGAATTATCATTCAGATGAGATGACGTAATGGTCACACTACTGGCTCTTAACTTCGATTTGTAACAAACTACACATTTGCATGAACATGGACATCCATTTAGCACCTTGTATAACACGGAAGCTATAAACATAACAAAGTTCAGGTTTACAAGCAAGATCAATATATCATATGCCAAGGCTTCGAGCCCGAATGCATGCCGGAACATATTTGTTTACCTATCTGCTGGAACATTTCGTTTGCTGTGCACAAATCCTGCACGTGACACATGTATAGCAGGAAAAGTCAATAACAGCCATTTCTGGCTCTATGTTTCCAATTGCATCCTAGGTTTGATAATTCTTGCCAACTCTAGCATTGAAGTCGCCCAGTTTGACAATTTCATGAGCAAAAGGAATCTGAACGAGTTCTTTTAGCAAAAGTTAAAATGCTAACTTTCATCATCAGAACACAATAGTGTAATTGATGTTTGATAAGGGCATATTCATTTATATCAGCTGCTTAGTAAAACCACAGGACTGCTCTTCCAAATTTGGAAGTTTGAAATTCTTTACCATGAGTGCTACACCATCTTCTCTTTTGCATCCTTTTGTTCTCCCCATCTAATAAGATGTAGAACGACTAGATTGTTCTGTAAAGTGACCCTCTTCGGAGACTACCGTTTCACAATGTGAATACACCAGCAACCGATTTTAAAAGGCGTGAATTTTCTCACAGTAGTAAGAGAATGATAAGCCCGAGGCTCCGTTGCTCTGGGAATCGTAAACACACACACACTCGCATATTTTTTTATCTTTTACTTGTTTCAGTCATTGGACTGCAGCCATGCTACAGCACCACATATATATATATATACATACATGCATATACATAATACATATATATATATATATATATATATATATATATATATATATATATATATATGTAATATATATATCTACATACACACACACACACACACACACATACACACACACGCACATACGCACACAAACTTAACAAATTAAGGAAATGCATACAATTCATATATTTTGAACAAATATAAAGTTTATTTTATTTTACCACACATCAAAATATGAGGTTTAAATTCACAAATGTATTTTCTCCTTTTCCATCCAGTTAGTTTATGCAAAAGTATTTGATCATTCCATAGTTGTGTGAGATATTGGTGTATAGATTAACAACATCGAAGGAGACCATCACTGTCTCTTCATTGATTGTTTTGAGAAGGTGTTTTATCACATCTAGATAGTCTCTAATGAAATTTTTGATGTATTTCAAAAGGAGTTTCAGTGGGAAGTCTAGAAAGTTCTTCAAGCAGTGAGCTTCACATTCTGGGCTAGCTATAATATATCTTAACTTTAAATCTTCTGGTGCTTGAATATTGTTGCAAGGATGCAAGATCTTTCATTGGTGCTTGTTGTTTATTGTTTTCAACATTTAACTAGACGGTATCGATTTCTAACATAGACACTACTAGGTTTTTGCAGTATTCTGGGTTCATCAGAGCTAGAACACTTCCTTTGTCGGTTTCTCTTATTATCACTTCTTTGTCGGTTTGCAGTTCAATTAGATTTTTCCATTATATATTGTTGAGGTTTGTGTTAATTCAAGATATGGTCGCAGATATCATCTAGTGTTTTATTCCTACCTTCAGGTGGAAGATAATTGCTTTTGCTTTTGACCACTAATTCAACCTTCTGTTGTAATCATTTGATACTTAATTGCGTTATTACAGAATTAAGTATTAACTGATTACAACAAGGATGAATCTCTGTCTAGAAGCAAAAGCAATTATCTTCCTCGTAAAAGCAGGAATAAGACACTAGATAACATCTGCAACCATATCTTGAATTAACACAAACCTAAATAATATAGGATGGAAAAATCTAATTGAATTGCAAAACGTTAAACAACTGACAATCATAGCAGTCGAAAAATGAAGTTCATTACTGTAATGGATTTGCGAACTACTATAAACGCATGTGAACTATTACAAAGGCATGCATCATACCAACAACTTTCTGCCACACACAGTAGCGAAATGTACATATTATAACGCTGTAACGCATTGTGTAGCCTGATAAGGTTCCCTCAGTAATGTAGGGAGCATTCGATTTCATTATACTGTTCCCCAAGGGCAGCGCAAATGTAAGCCGAAACTATAGTTGTTCCAATGAAAGTTTACAGTACACTCTGTATTTCACATAAATTATTTTATTATGCATATAGATATATATATATATATATATATATTGAAAAAAATTTTGTCAGAATTTTGGGGAAAAAGACTTTTTATTTCTTCATTATTATTGGCGTTTTCGTTCGTTTCTGTTGTGTTCTTTCTGTTCTACCTTTGATTTAGCCATGTGGCGTTCCGTACAATCTGTT
>NC_068995.1:37567452-37569280 GCF_001194135.2 Octopus bimaculoides | reverse complement strand
TATATATAATAATTAATGAATTATTTATACTGAAATATATATTGAAGAAGATAAATATGTTCATTTGAATTTATACGTTTTTGCGTCGTAACTCCTTTATTATTCTTTATATATATATATATATATATATATGGGCATAACTGCATCTGCTTATCGGGCTCTGATTTGGAAATTGGAGGTGGTCACAATCTGAGTGTATTTTGCTGGTTGTTGTCATGTGAAAACCAGTCGTCTTGCTTGGCCTATCACTGGGTACTAATTATGGAGACTTAGGGTGTGGTACTCGAGTATTTCGGGCTATAATTCAATGGCGTGCACTTGTCTCTATATGGTGAACTCATTTGCCATTCCATCTGTTATTACCTGGAGTAAATTTATAAAAGAAAAAAACAATTGTAAATCCAATGGAAAAATATTTACATTGATTCTTCTACAATTCAGTTGTCAGGATGAACTTATCAGAATAGTGTATACTTGGTCGAAACAAAGAAGAATTTAGTGTTATTAGATTTTATATTAGTGTGGGGGAGATAATTGACATAAATGACCGATACAATAGATGAAGGATGAAGGATCGGCTCCGATAGTCTTGAGGAAGATGTTTATCTGCGTTCCTTCGATAGTATTGAGGAAGATGTTTATGTCCAATGGTCAGTGGTAAGAGAAGCAATTAGCGTCAGGCCAGCCTACTAAATTATCAAAAGTGATGGCACAATATGTTGGCTGAATCTTCGCAAATGGGCAAGGCATAGGGTAGTAATAAGGGAGTAAGTGACAGGGAGGGGATGGTAATGAAAAGAATTTATTTATATCCTTTACCGCATTAAAGAAATTGAAATACAATGGAATAAAATTTTAAAATAAAATAAAATAGGGGTGGAAATCAGTTCCGCAATAGAGAAGAGTACTATCATAATTTTTGCATAGTTATAATGTTATAGCATTAAGATAAGTTTAGAAATTAGATATACAGGAGATGAATAAATTATATTTAAAATTATTAGAAAAAAGTGAAGAAAAAATTATCTAAAAATATATATAGAAATGTATTAGATATAGAAATTTAGAATTTAGGCCCATAAGCTAATAACAAATGTAATGTATTTAAAAGATAAGGGTTATAATCATAAAATATACGACGAAGTATATATAACATAAACTGTAAAAAATAAATAATCTTTAAAGAAATACATAAATGATATATAAAAAAAAAACATAAAAGAATATATAAAAAATATGAAGAATATAAAATATATAAAAAATTACAGAATACAAACTAGATAAGTAAAAATAATAATAAAAGAATACAAAGATAGAAATATATGGAAAATATTTTTAAAATGATGCAAATAATTATGAAGTTAAACATGTATAGGTATATGTAGCAGAAATACCATCCCACTATATCTACACATTCAAAACAGTTTGCCCTTCAACATCAACACACCTTGATAAACTCAGTGACTACTACTAAATTTAGGCCTCGACATTTACATATCGCCTGAGGAAACAACTCGATCTCATAACGTAGGGAAACGGTTGCATAATCAAGTACCTGCATGCATGAGGAACGACGTAACGTAAAAATAGTTATAGTCATTGAAAACAAATATCCAACCAAACTCCTTGTTGACTCCAAAACTGTTTCCATTGTCTATTCATACACGACAGATGTCCAAATACAAACCTGGAAGTACGTATTATACTACTACTGGATAAGGCAGGTTTAAATCTGAAGGTAGACCAGCTTTATACTGTACTTCACAGAATATACCATAACTATATACATACATATATATATATATATATATATATATATATATATATA
>NC_068995.1:37555614-37567398 GCF_001194135.2 Octopus bimaculoides | reverse complement strand
ATATATATAATAGAAATATGTTACAAAAAGAAAATAGAAACTACACGTGGAAATGTAACGGAAAAGTAAGAAGAGAAAAAGAGAAATTGCACATTGGAAATCAAAAAAAGTAAAAGTAATAAAAGTCATTATTGTGAATTATTAAAGAGATTCACAGGCATACTGGTTTCGTAAAATTAATTTGAATGCGCACCGATTTCCGAACGGTGTCGGGTCTACTAGTCCCTGAGTAAAAAGAATACGTGTAAGGGAGGTAAGTAGTTCTGGATTTGGTGCAATTAGGGTAGATATAAATATGCAATGTGAATGGTGTATGGTGTATTAAATGAAGTTTAGTAGTATTCCGTATTATGTTATTTGTTCATATTGAGTTGTGGAAGATATTTATTGATGAAAGTTACCTTTTTATTCATTCTTTGCTGTATTGAGGTGTTCTGTGTACATTGTTAGAAGGGGAAAATTAGGAAATTAGGATTAAGTTTCCTAGCACACCTTTCTATGTGTTCACTGACCTGTCTCTGTCTGTATTGTGCGTGGCGGATTTTTTCTTTGTGGAGGGTGGTTCTCCGACGGAGCGATTTTCCTGTTTGGCCAATATAATGATTACCACAACCTAGGTACGTCAGCAGTAGCACTATCTCATTTGTTTTTAATGGTTGTATCAGTATTTCATCGCTTTTTCTTCATCTGTGAAGTATACGACCACCGTCGCATACCTTTTCCCTCTTGTTAGAATCTCGACATCTTGCCATATCGGCTGTAAGCATTTTTCTATTTGTTCGTTAGTAGCCTTTTCGATTTTCTTTATTTATATGGATTTAAAGATAATAATTCTTTTTTAGGTTCGTTCTATTAGTTCGTTTGGGAGGGTGGCCCTGGCATCGAAACCCTCTCTTGCAAATACATTTGTGTGTTGCAATAACACACCTGGTTCAACACACAATTTGTCTTTTGTTATACCTGCCGCAGCAGTAAAATTAATCTTTTTTTTTATTTTCAATATGATTTGTATCTTTTACAATGGAATTATTCATTTTAACGTTCACAGATACCGAGGAATTCATTATTTTTTCAACACTTTTTTTCATTTGAAGACATGTTTTCAATGTTCATTCTTTTCAAATAATTATTCCCCCCCCCCTACTCATGGAGGGGAACAACAGTTCTTTGCGTCTGTTAAACACAGAATACAGATATCAAAGGTTCAACAACAATAATATCAAGAAATTACTAAACGAATAATGCAAACTTAACCAATATCAATAACGATGAAATAACTTACAAACGATATATGAGATGTAGAAGGTTGATTTTGGTGATCAAAAGTATTAGCATTAAATTATTATTTGTATTGCTGGAAGATATCAATTTAAATTTTAGATTTAAATTTTTTTATTATTATTTTACAATTGTAAAAATCTATTCATTGTGTACAGGTTCAAATTCTAAGAAAACCAATTTATCAATCGTTTAATGTATAATATATGTCGTGTAAATATGTTTATAGTCAAAAATATTTTAATTACTTTATCTACGAATCTATAATTATCTCCTTATTTTGATATCGCTAGTATAAATAATAAATAATGGACACTAATGTAAATCTTTATTGCATCTTTTATAATATTTAAAAGTTTTATAAAACCTATGTCTACATGTTGATAGCGCTTCTGATTGACAATTTATTAAATTCTTTTGACTATACAGTAAAATATACAGTGATTTCTGTGTACAGAGACGACGGCAAATATTAGACTTATGCGTGTATAGTGTAGCCGAATCTATTATTGACAAATGTAATCTATAGTTAACTTTATTTTGTTTCAGTTGATGTATATGGGTAGCTAATGAAGTAGTATTGCTAGTTATATTAGGCTTAAAGGAATGTATGTATGCTAAAAATATTTGCCTGAAATTAACAGAACTCCTTATGTATACCATATTACTTAAGCTCTTAACTTATCCGTTAATGTAACTATGTACTTGGATATCATGTTGAATCTTCTACATTTACCTTCTAAAGGGCATGATTCTTGATTTTTACATGAGCAATTTTTATTTTTATATTTCTGTTCAGAGGTAAAATATTTAATATTATTATGATTATTTGATATGTTATCATTGAATTTGCTATAGTCTTATTTATCTTAGAGTCAGATATGTTTACTATTTGTGAATTATTATTACTATTAGTTTGTGGTATTGTATTACCTAAGGCATATTGTATATTTTCAAATTTCGTCGGGAGTTTGTTCTATTGATATCATTACTATGTGTTCTAGTATTTTGAGCATTATCTGTTTATTTCATTATTAGTAACGTTATTGCTGCTATTACTAAAGCTATTTTTATATTTATTAAACTTTCTTCTATTAAAACTGGTAATAATAGATCTTATGTTTGGTGTTGTAGAGAAGGATATTTTAATTGATGATCTGTTAAATATATGGTGATATTTATAATTACTAGAAAAGCTTTTATTAAACTATATTTAAAAACTGTTTTTGCTACACCCTTAAAAGTTAATGAAAATGGAGGTGTATACCAAAAAATTTCTCTCTTTCCGCTCTTATTAAGTACTTTATTACATTTATATATTGATTTAAGGATTCGTGTATTTTTTTGCTAAGTATTTATTGTTATTACTATATTTATTTCTTTGTCTATCATCACTTTTCTATATTTTTTGTTGTATTTTATAGACGTTTCTTCATTTTGTATTAATTGAGTGTTATTTTTATTTTTGAGGTTATCTTTATTTCTTATTTTAGTATAACATGCAGCTTTGTTTAATTCCATTTGTGCTATGTAGATCTTTAGTTTAGTATCCTTAACATATTTAATGCATTATTTGAACCCACTAGCAGCTAAAGCCTGGTTATAATAATTAGCGTGATTATTAAAAATTTCTTCATTATAAAATAGGTCAGATACTCTAGTAGATATACTATTAACCATATTATTAAGTAGTGGTATATCGTGGTTTGAATTAACGTTTATATATTTTAGATATTCATTAGGTTTATGAAAGGTAGAATATGTTGAAGTGTTAAGGTCTAAAATAACGTCTAAACATTTGCTGTAGAATAGCTTTCTTCAAATGTTATAGATAAATCAAATTTTTAATAAAATTTATGTAGTCATTAGGTAGCAACTGGTATTTCCTGTTTGCATACCCACAGAATGTATGAAAAATGACTAACATTTCCTTCAAACTTTGCCTCTGGTATATTTATTCAAAACCCAAATGATCCCTCTGGACACATGGATATGATGCACCCCTACTCCTCAGTGATGCCATTATTGTCTGTCACTAAGGGACATGTTGAAGTGATTAAGGTCAAGCAACTGACAAGCAAATCTGGGGTATTTAACAAAATATTTGCTATAATGATACTTCTGCTTCAGCAATGCAGCACTGAATCTCTCTAAAAGATAATGGAGAATAAGTCAGTTTTAAAACATTGATGTCCAGGTCACAAAAGCAAAGTTTGAAGGGATTAATAGTTATTTCCATAAAACTTATTGACCAAAAACAAATAACATGTTACACAATGTAATTTGTTGATTCAATAATTACTTTTAGAAGAGAGTAATCCAAATTATTATCCTTTCTCTAGGATCATATAGTACTGATAATAATGAGTAGAAATACACCTTAATTAATAAATCATATTATACAAATATATTTTGTGATAAAGTGTTTCATTTTGTAATATACGTCAATATTAATTGAGTCAAGCAGATTAATTCTTTATGTACATTATGACAGTATCGGTATAATATATAATGATAAATTACCTGATTATTGATAATTATTGATTAATTAACTGACGATTGATCATTATTGACTATGTGAACAAAAAGACGATATTCAATACGTAAATTAATATTTGTTTGTGCGTCTGTGTAAAACTATTATAGAATATAGAATGTTTCGTTAGCTTCTCTTCATCATTAACCAATTAATCAAGCTTTATCAGGTAATTTGCGTGATCCAACCTGAATATTCAAGAAGACAGAAATGTAAGCTGGCTGGCCCATGTTGCAAATGGATATTTCAGAGAGAATAAAACCGTGGCAATGTGGTAAAATTTTGCATTCCAACCACATGATTTCGAATTCACACTGCATGATACTTTGGGCAAATGTTGGCTACTATAGCTTCCGGTCAAACAAGGCCTTATAGATAGATAGATAGATAGATAGATAGATAGATAGATAGATGGCTGGCTGGCTGGATGGATGGATAGGTAGGTAGGTAGGTAGGTAGGTAGATAGATAGATAGATAGATTGATAGATACATACATACATACATACATACATACACGTATGCACATATATACACACATATACACATACATATATACATATACATATGTTTAAAGATTATTAAATTGTCATTGAGAATGTGTAAAAGTGGATATTAATGTAAGGCAGCAAATAATTAGTTTTTAACAACTGCGTGCTATAACACTCAGAATTAACACGTTTTACTGTGTAAATCGTAAGATCGCATTTCTTGTTATTAATTTAATAAGCTGTTGGAGAATCAATAATATCCCACTTAATTTCAAATTCAATGTCATTATCTTTCAATTCCCATATACATTTGCTTAATTCGGTGGAGTTGATTTTCTGTTTATATTTAAGGATTGGAGATGGTTAGCCACGCGGGTCCTTACTTTATTTTCGGTGGAGCAGATATAAAAATATTTTCCCAAAGCTTCAACTTTGCATTGATAGTCATTTCCTGTGTTACGTGAATTCTTAGATTTACAATTAGTTTTATCTTTATAGTCACACTTTTCATAAACGTTTTTTTTTTAATCTGTGTATTTATTAGAATAATTGATATTAAGGGAGTTAATATGGTTTATTTTGCTTTCATCACTGGAAAATATGTGGCCGTTATTATTAGAGTCAATAGGGTTTGGGAGATTTCATTTAACTTTAGGAGAATTGGTAGAATTGTTGTCATAGGTATTTCTATTGATATAGAATATATTTACTTTTCTGTCGTTATTTGATTATATAATTGTAAATAAGGTAGGAGTTAAGCTAAAGCCAATCCTGACGGTTTTGTAGTTTATAATTTCATTGTATCTATTCTTAATGTTAAAGTGTTTATGAATGGCCTTAAATATGGATTCAACAATGTTATTTTTAACTTGTATTGCATATGGAATAACTAACCAAATCTTCTTACATTTTTCAGGGTGATTATTATTTATATGTAAGTTGTAATAACTTTTAGATTTATTAGAGCTAATGAAATGAGTATATGGTTTAATATTATTATTATTCAGAGCATTATATGGATTGGTATTGGTACTGGTATTAGAAGTAATAATTTGATTATTCGTATCATTATGTTTATTAAATGTACCTTTATCATTGTGGTGATAATTATAATTGCTAACTGATTTTTTTATTATTAATCATGGGTTTATAAGATAATTTAATATTAGTTTTGCTTATATTATGTTTGCTATCGTGGGGTTGATTTATATCGATTTTGGGTTTAATTTGTCATTGGCGTGTCTTTAGAATTATTCTTTCGTGGTTGGGTTTAACTGCCCTTTCTAGCATGTAAAGAGACCTGGTATAGGTCTTCTCTTTGTGTATATATCTTATATGGACTCTTTATCTATGAAAATATGTTGTCTTATGACTTTTATTACGCATGCGAACCACTGGTAATAAATTATTCTAATTTTTTACCCTTAAGATTTACACTGTAAAACTTCCTAATTCTGAGGTTTATAGTACGCGGTTGGTAAAACTTAATTATTTGCCGCTGGATATGTGAATGCTCCTGTGCGCTTGATTTGAAACCATAATATTATAAAGATGTAGCTCACACGTGTATTTTCCGTACGTATAATTGCTACATAATTATGCTTTGTTTTAGCGATCCCACTGACGACAAATTAATTTGTTTTCTTATTAATAGGGAAACTCGAGTTTGGGATTAACTAACTATAATAATTCATTTCATTCTAGTGCTTTATCGGCGTGCCGGATCTGTCCATATTATTCTCAATTTATTCTTTACATTTTAATCTTTACTTCATTCATATTTAATGGCTCATCTTTCTTTTTCTATTCCTTTCCTTTTCTCATTTCATTCTCTCTACCCTTCTCTTTCCTTCTACTCTCTTGCTACCCTTCTTTTTGTCGCCCTCTCTATTTGTTCATCTTATATTCACTCGGAAAGTATAAAATATATTTATATTGCCGAAGAGTTGTGGTCATAGAACCGATTATATCCTACCATACAACTACCAGAATATTTTGATACATTTTTTAGATATTTTAATCTGTGCAAGTAAGTTTCGTAACAGGTACTTAATCAGCGATGTCAGTTTAAAATGCATATTCTACTATAAACACCATTTCACGTTTTATTTCTCTATAAGTATTGTTCGAAACTATCCCGCTAGTAAGAGATACGGGGATCCTAGCGCGTTTTTAACTCCCCGAATGTACTGCAGAAGTTCTTTTCACGAAGATTGTCTAATACGTTTAACCGATTAAATTCCATTTACCATCTTGAAGTGTTTCCATCTCACCTTCGCTGTTGAAAGCATGCGTAGAGAAGTCGCTCAATATGACTCTCGTTTGGAAAGACAGATTCTCTAAATATGCTGGCAGCTACAAGTTATATCCTGAGGGAGGGCGTATACGTGTGTTTCAGCGGTAGAATGTGATCTGGGAGGCGATCGTATTTGGGCAGGTAATTAACTTTAACAATATGAGCGCATAAAATGCTATTGCATTTATGCGTTGCTAGTAAGTAGTGTCGAAATAGTATTACAAAACACTAAGGTATGTTCGTGCTAAAATACGAGATCTGTAGTGGATTAAACTATGTTACATTCCCTTACGTTATGCTCGTCCTGAATGGCAAAGGGTATGTTTCCATATATATTAACATTATTCTTATTTTTTTATTTCCCACAAGGGGCTAAACATAGAGGGGACAAACAAGGACAGACGAAGAGATTAAGTCGACTACATCAACCCCAGTGCGTAACTGGTAGTTAATTTATCGACCCCGAAAGGATGAAAGGCAAAGTCGAACTCGGCGGAAGTTGAACTCAGAATGTAACGGCAGACGAAATGCCGCTAAGCATTTCACCTGGCGTGCTAACGTTTCTACCAGCTCACCGCCTTCTATATGAACATTACTCTGTCGCCTCTGCCAGCTAGTAGATTGCTAAGCGTCTCTCTTTCCAAGGTCAGATCGTTGACTCTTCAAAATATAACAACTGTGTGATTGGTAATTGTTGCGCACTAATTGAGATTTTGTTTATGCTATTGTCTGGCAGAATCGTTACAAGGCTATGCGTATATTTACGAATGAAAGAAAGAGCTCTCGAAACTTACACTCTCAACCATATATTTAGTGAAAGACAAATGATCTACTTTATTAATCTCATAAAATTGTAATCACTAAATTGTATTAGCCGTTTCTCTCGCGGTGGTGGTGGGGGTGAAATTCGGCGATGTGATATCTTGCTTAAATCATGAGAAATCGGTGCTGGCTCGTGGACATGACACTTGTGATTTTAAAATATACTGTTAAACAATCTCATTATACGGACAATATCCTTAACTCCCCTCAAGGTATTTAAAATATGAAATTATTTCTTTCATTATTATTTTTATTGACATTTAATTCTCACTCAGCATTAGATAGTTAGCAGACAAGACGACGTCTTGCTCTATTTTAATGGAATTACATAATACATTCATTTAGAAAGTAATATTCTCATGGTATGACAATTAGTAAAACAAACTAAGCAATAAATTACAATTACATTTTTATAATAGACTAAATCTCTAGACACTTTTGGAACGATTGCATCTCTGCTCACTTCAATTTCAAATCACCCATAGCACAATTTCCATTAAGTCATTCACCAGCATTTAACTATATAATGATGATATAATGGTAGTTTTAAATGTTTTGATGAGATATAGAATTTCTGGAAAATCAAAATCATCAATTTCTGACTTTTATTCAAAACCACAAGGGGTGAAATCGATTGCTTCAAGACAATATATTCTGGGATCTACATTATCAAATTCAAAATGATTTTGATAAACGCGTCTAAACAAAATAGCGTGGTATTCTATCATATTTTATCATTCTTGCCCCACTAAATCCATCTATCTATCTCTAATCCTATGCAACTATCTCATTCTCTCCCTCTCTCTCTCTTTCTCTCTCTCTCTCTCTCTCTCTCTCTCTCTATATATATATATATATATATATATATATATATATATATTATATTATATTATACTATATTACAGAAAAAATGAGAACCAAGGCAGAATGAATATTTCAAGTCATTTAGAATAATGTAATTAAAGTAAGGTGAATTTGAAGTCTTACGGCTGTTTCTGGGATAAGCTAAGTAGTTAGTTGGCATATTCGTGTACTGGGTATTCCGTCATCAGAGACAGCGTATGAAATTGTAGACGGGGAAAACGCACAGCTTACAAGGAATAAAATTCATGGTTTATAAGGAATAAAATAAAAGAATAAAGTAGTAAAATAGAAGAATAAATTTTAAAAGTAGTTACAAGAATATAGGCAGGAGAATGATGTTCACAACTCATCTTTTTTCCAGAGGTTGTGGAAGTACCGACCAATATCTATATCCTCTGGAACAAAATGAGTTGTGAACATTGTTCTGTTGCCTATATTCTTGTCTTTGATGACGGTATACCCAGTGCACAGATAACCACCTGGGTTATTCCAGAAACAGCTGTAAGACTTCATATTCACATTACCTTAATTAAATTATTCTAAATGACTTGAGATACTCGTTCTGCCATCGCTTCGATTTTTTCCTCTAACATAATATATACATGCTTCAACGGAAACCTAACACGATCCCTAGATCCACCCTAAGCTGTGATCTTGGAACCTAATGGTCGCCCAGCTATAGCACTTACCCAATGTAGCTATTCGTTTAGATCACAAGTGATCTAAACTCTTCATATTCTTATATGTCTTAATTATGGACACAGAATAATACAAAAACACTGTATCTCACCTCTTACAAGATACTTCCTACTCGGCAAGAGTAGTTAACTACCAACACTCAAAATTAAACACACTCATTTGCCAACATCAAAATAACCTAACGACAAAGGAATGCGACTATTTAAAAAAATGTGATTGCAAGACCAGCAACCTGTACAACGTCCCGAAAATCCACAAAGCAATATAATTACTGAAGTTTGCAAAAGTTCCACGTCAACATGCATCAGTCTACCACATTCCACTGATCTCAAACTGAGACCAATTGTGGCAGGTCCAAACTGTGAAACACACAGATTAAGCATCCTCATTGGTATACTCTTAAAACCAATACTTAAACGCATACCAAGTATTATAAGAGAAGACCTGGACCTCCTAAACCACTCCCGAAACATGCCAATAAAGACTTTTGAATTTTAATAACAATACCTACAAACAGGTATTAGGGATTGCGATGGGTACTAAAGTTGCCCCAATTTATGCCAATCTAGTGATGGCCTACTTGGAGTTACAAATATATGAACAATCCAAGTTCAAATACGGCTTGTCTTTCCACAAATATCTGTTGGAGACTTGGAAAAGCTACTTGGATAACTACCAAATTTTATGGTCTCACACATTCGACCAACTCGAAATTTAATCAACAGCGTTAACAACCATATCCAATTTACAATGGAATACAGTCAAGACCAACACCCATTTCTAGACATTCTTATTATAAAAAAAACTACCAACATTGAAACTGACAACCGACTGATACCAAACAATACCCCCTTTTCACCTCCAATCACCCAAAGCACACGACGACAAACATTCCCTTCAATCTAGTGAGAACAATCAGTACAATTGTCTCAAATTATGAAACGCGAAGTAAAAGTCTCCAGGAACTAAAGTAAATTCTTCTCGAAAGACAGTACCCAGCATCATTAATTAACAATGGAAAAAACGGGCCAAAACAACTGATATCCGAAACACACTCTGAAAACACAATCTAAGAAATACAGAAGCTTACATGATTATATAAAAGAACATACCCCTACTGTGTCAAGATCCACGTTATAAAAATCACTCGAAACCCACAAAATAGTAATAAGCAAGAGACAACACAAATTCCTAAAAACCTTACCCACCAATACAAAATTACACAACACAAGCCAAGCACCTACTGCCAAAAAATGTGGTTGCTCTAATTGCGGGACCTGCATCCACCTCCTTGAAGGAACATTATATAAGTTCTAATCAGAATATACTTTTGTCGTAAAAAATAAGATAATCTGCGTATCAAAAAATTTATTTCAAGCCATTGGGTGTGAAAGGTTCCACAAAGGCTACATAGGGCAAACTAGTGTTATCCTCAGATATAGGATGACAGTCCGCCGCCAACAATTGAGGTATCCCACCACAAGACAGATACCACTTAGTAGCCACTTAGATCTCTATGCACAAAATACGTCCCTCAAATTCCCAGTTTTCCAACCGTACCAGTGCCCAGACAGCCCTACTAACCGAACATGGATAAAAAAGTAAAGTATCCTTATTCTCTAGCAATCACAACAATCTGTCACCGACACACACACATACACACACATGCATAAACATGTGCATGCACACACATATACACACATGCATAAACACGTGCATGCACACACTGACACACACTGCCCTGACAATTACACGACACATTGACACAAACACACATATACAGATACACATGCAAACACACACAAATACAACACAAACCAAACACACAAATACAACACAACCCACACCCACACACACGCATGTATACACAATGACGTACACTCATTCAAACACAATATATCTATTCCCCAGTAAAAAAAACACACACTCAAAGAAAAAAATACACACATATACAAACGCAATACAATTCCAACAATCACAACAAACACTCACAGATACACACATATGCTCGGACACACACACAAGTTTGTACATGCACAAAATAACACACACCACATTCATACGTATTCACACACTGCACAAACAATACAAATAAGACACTCACAAAAATACACCCAAACATGCACACACCACACAGAAAAACAACATACACGCACGCGCATGCCTACGTACACACACACAGACACTTCGCCACAACAACTATGGCACACAAACACATGCACACACAACCGTAAACTACATAAACCACACCTACATACACACACAACCAAACGCATACTCAGTACAAACACGCACTGTACATATACGCACACACAGAGCACCCTGTAAAATACAGATCACACACATACACACACACACACAAACGTGCACACATATACACACCATCCTACTAAATATGAAAAATACACATACACAAACCCATACCAACACACCACGCTGAACTCTAAAACCAGTCAAAAAAAACATATACTAGCACATATGTATACACACGCAAATAGAACCCTGTGCACACGAACACACACACATACACACACCCACAAAAATATACGCACACTCACACCATCTTGAACTCTAAGACCAGTCCAAAAATCAGTGAACCATGGCAGACTAACACAGAGACAAAAATCCTTTTGTTTCCACAAACTATTCTGCGCTGCAGCACAGAATTTTATCAGTGAACAAGTCGCGGACTCAAAGCGACGAAAATATTTTGACAAATTGAATTTAAACGTTGAAGTGAACCTAACGGTTTTTGTGTCTTTCTTAAACGGCTTATAAACACCTTCCACGCTGCAATTGT
>NC_068995.1:37550686-37553874 GCF_001194135.2 Octopus bimaculoides | reverse complement strand
TATATATATATATATATATATATTACACGGACACATATGTCGTTCCAGCGCACAAACTAGAAACATGCCGGATATTGTACAGAAAGCGGGGATAAGAAAATATTCCAAGAATTTATAAAAATTATAATAGGTGGAAAATTGCATTAGAGAAAACTAGATAAGGATCCGATAGGGTATATGCCATAAAAATTCTATTATAAAATATATAGATATATATACAAATCTATAAGAAACTTAAATAAAAAGTAAAAGAAAAATATAGGGAAGTATATTCTAAACTTAAAACCGTAAATACTTAATCGCTGTCTCTGTGACATTTTAACCTCACTCTCTATCCCTCCCCTCTCTCTCATTCGATTGTTTTCCTTTTTTCCTCTCTATCTATTTCTATCTATCTCTCTTCCTGTGTCTCTCTCTCTCTCTCTCTCTAACTCTCCCTGTACCCCTTTCGTATACGCTTCATGTGTATATCTTTGTGAAAGTCTACTTTAAAAAATAAACTGAAAATTTCAGCTGGAAAATGGCCAGAGATAAAATCTTCTCTAACCACTTCGTTTACTTTTTGCAGTGAAGTTAGAATAATACTTTCATTAAAAAAAAAAAAAATAATAAAAAAAAACGATGTATAAGTAAATGAAAGATACAGCCTACATTGAAGTTTCCTGTAATCCGGAAACTCTATACAATATATTAATAATTAATTGAATAATTATTTTATCAACATACGCTCGAATGAACCAATATTTTCTCTGTATCCAGAAAAATGAAAACGTGATGTAAGCACTTGATAAGTTTTTTGAAAAATATTGAAATATGTTTATTTTAAAGATAGTCCTTTCTACTAAATGCACAAAGGATGAAATTTAGAGAAGAGGACAAGTCGATTACTTCGACTTTAGTGTTTTCACTGGTACTTAATTTATCGATCCCTAAAGGATGAAAGGCAAGGTCGACCTCGACGGAATTTGGGCTCAGAACATAAGACGGGCGAAATACCGCTAAGCATTTCGTCCGGCATACTAAGAATTTTGCCAGCTCACCGCTTTAACAATAATAATAATGGTTTCAAATTTTGGCACAAGGCCAGGAATTTCAGGGGAGGGGTTAAGTCGATTTCATCGATTTCAGTGTTCCTCAGTGTACATTAACAATAGCTATAAACTAATAATGTCTCCATGGAGAGAAGATACGCATTCTTCCTCTAAACAAGGCTTAATATTGAAAATTGATCACAATTTTCTATCCATGGATAGATAAAATCTATAATGCCTGTGGAATTCTTCGTTTTGGAAGAAGGAAATTATCCCACACCGGCGATTTTGACTGAACGCTTCCAATCGAGTGGACTCGGCTAAAGATACACAAAAGATACGTATATGAGGCATATATTTATGAACGCGCATCTGTATAAATAATCTAATCTACGTATATCTATAGATTGCTGCATTTCATTTAAAATACGGTAAACCACAGGCAGAGCTTATCAAGTTCAAGAGCTTTTGTGTCCATCAGTAATTTTAGTTATCATTCGGAGAGAAGAAAATTTGTGGACAGAGCGACCACGGTTTTACACTCTTCACTCTCATCAAACCAGCAAAGATATCTTTGAGTTGATTGTCATTGTTGCTGATTAATATAATCACCAGATTTATTGGATCTCCAATTTTTCCAATAAGAGGAACGTACATGTTAATTAAACTTTTAACGTTTGCAAACACTGTACAATCAACTTACAAATTAGCTGATGCAGAAACACAATTTTTACATATTGCTACAATAGACGAATTACGTAGTCACCTTTGTAACAGTATCCATGGCGGAGTAGCAGTCATGTGTTCTTCGACAGTTACAATTTATATATGTTTATATGTGTGATCCATAGTCATGTAGGGTTGAACTGTGGCTGTAGGGAATGTAACTAAACCAGGGAATGGAAAAGTCTAGTACAAAAACGTAAGGTATGTTGTTCAATGAGCATGTGGGAAAACATTTACACCAAATCTCTGCTGTCAAAAATTTCTGCTGCCAAAAATTTCTCCTGTCAAGTGTGATTAATCCTACACCAGTGGGAAAAGAATCATCTATATGGGTAGGTATTCTAACATCTTTATTAGACGTTGGACCTTTATATGTCGAAATCGAGAGAATTCACTAACGTTGCACATAGGAGGGGGTATCCAGAAGTAACCGGAAACGTTCTCTGTGGGGCAAACCCGTCGTAGTTCAGGCTTTCGCCACAAGGAACCACTAGACGCAACCCTCGGGAATCAGTATGCCAAACGGCGTCATCGAGTGAAGTACTACTGCCACTTGGTGCGTCTTTGTTTACAGTGCTTTTCCACATATATATATATATATATATATATATATATATATATATATATATATACATATGTGTGTGTGCGCGCGCGCCCATCGATATATATGTGTGTCAGTATATATTTCATGGTAAACTGAATACAGAATTTCAAAATTAAGATAACATTAATATGGTCTGCGTTTTAGCCATACCAAATCTATTGATAGAAGTAAGAGGACAAGATTTTGGCAAGGATGTATGAAATTGTGTACGCTAAAAGTTGTATGCTAAATCAATAAAGAAAAATAAAGCCACTTCAAAAATTTCAGAGAGCGCTGCAATTAAAGCACTGAAGAAAAATTAATATAACTTGCGAGTTTTACTTGATTAAATTTCTTAAACATTTTTGCAACGTTCATGGATATTAACCTGAAGATCTTGTATATTTGTATGTGTTATTAGTGTTTGTTAATTGCTAAAACTTGGATTCTCTGTACATGGCTCAAGGAAAACGTTAATTAACATCAGTAATTTTGATCTTGTTCTAAAAATAACTATACTGCACAAATTAAAACAAAAATTAACAGTAAAGTTGTAAGCATAATAAGCGTTGGAACTAACGATTGGTTAAGAAATTTCGCTTGAAATCATAATTTTAGTGCGTACAACATTAGGCGTATATATTAAGTTTTGAGTCAATTCAGGATTTGTTAAAATTGTGTTTGTGGAGATAAGTAGATTGAATTTTTCTTTCAGGAACTTAGTAAATGCACACATAACTTCTTACTCTCTTTCGCCAAGATGCACATCTCCACATACATCTAACCTCTGCACAGGTGTATGTATGTATGTGCATATATAAATATATATATATATATATATATATATA
>NC_068995.1:37547904-37550652 GCF_001194135.2 Octopus bimaculoides | reverse complement strand
ATATACAGAGAGAGAGAGACTTATGTATATACATATACATATACATATATAGACATACAGACATGCATATATATATATATAGAGAGAGAGAGAGGGAGAGAGAGAGAAAGAGAGAGAGAGAGAGAGAGAGAGGGAAAGAGAATAAGGTAGTCAGAATATTGGATGATTACATATATTTTTATTTACATTTCGTTTAAACTTTAAGCACTTTCTTCCGTTATCAGATTTATCAAAAGTGGTCTAAAGGTAGATTTCGTGGCCTTTTCATATATAAAAAAATTGTGGGGTTTGCCAAGTAAGGGAAAAGAAACACGCAAAAAGTTTGATAAGGAGGGAGATGTAAAGAGGTGTGGCTTTTGTATTGGTTTGGTCAAACTTGTTTGATCAATGCATACGGACCTTTTTGGGTGGGGATGGAAAAGAATTTTTGTATTTCAGTTGGTCAAGGTTTACAATTGAAAAATCAGATATTGCTTTTGATTCTCTTCAGTTAAAATCATGATTGCATTTCTATGTCTTGTTCTTTATTCTTTTGTATTCATTAATGTGGGTGAGGTAAAGAGTCGTGGTTCTTGCATATACTTGTGTGTGTGTGTATGTCCGTGTATGTATAGGCACCTGTACTAGAAGGCATATCTACGCGCATGCTTACTCGCACACACACTCAAACACACACACACCCGTTTCCTCATTCACGCATTTTCCTCTCAGGCCATTTCCACATTGCTTGACATATGGTCTTTTTTTGGCAGCTGCACAGTACAGTGGTCAGCCTTCAACACAATTATCCTCCACCATGCTGTTAAAAATATATACGTATGCACAAACGTACATACACACACATACATGCAAGCACGCACACGATTAGTCACGCACAGCCCTCACAATACACACGCACATACATTCAAGCACACAACTAGGCAGGCATATGCACTAAATCACTGAACATGCACACACGTACTCATACATCCTCTCTCTTTTACTCTTTTACTTGCTTCAGTCATTTGACAGTGGTCATGCTGGAGCACCGCCTTTTAGTCGGGCAAATCGACCCCAGGACTTATTCTTTGGAAGCCTAGTACTTTTTCTATCGGACTCTTTTGCCGATCCGCTAAGTTACGGGGACGTAAACACACCACCATCGGTTGTCAACCGATGCTGGGGAGACAAACACAATCACAAACATAAACACACACACATACATATATATATACATATATGTATGAATATACGACGGGCTTCTTTCAGTTTACGTCTACCAAATTCACTCGAGGCTATAGTAGAAGACACTTGCCCAAGGTGCCACACAGTGGGAATGAACCTGGAACCATGTGTTTGGTAAGCAAGCTACTTACCACACAGCCACTCCTACGCCTATATACACTCTCACTTTATTATCTTGCATCGTTCTACATCACTTGTCACTCTTTGCTCTTTACCTATGTTGAGGTAACGAGTGATTTGTTTCTATTTTTAACCTATGCATTTCTTCTCTGCAGATTTCACCGCCAGACTTATTTCGCTCACTTTTTCACCTCTGGACTTTGCCACTGATATTCTGGAATGTCTTCAGCAGCGCAATATACATTTTACAAGCATAACTTTCTCAAAAGTTTCCATTCTTTCTGAGTCCTAATTGCTTTTTAATTGTTTTATTCTCTTGTATATTTATACGAAAATTGCTATTTCTTAAAAGTTTAACTGCAAATTGTTTCCCTCTCTGTTTCTTCGTTTGCTTTTCTGGCTTACTTTTCTGTCTTCGGATTTGTACCTGTCTTCGGATTTGTAACCAGTGTTATCTCTTACCAATGTTTTTACTTCTCTGTATTTTCGCTCTTTTTGTTATTTATTTGTCTTGAGTATTCCCATTGATTTTACAGTGTTTTTGTTTCCTTAGAGTCACTTTCACGAACTTGGCCCTTTCCTCTCACTAAAAATTCAATGACATCTATGTAACATCTTCCAATACTTTTATCCGCGGCCACTATACTTCCACACTTGAAAACCTCCACACTTCTGCATACAACGCCAAACACTGTACGCACCCCAAAATACCACCACACTCATAACTCCACCTGTGGCCGACTATATACACGGCTAAACGCCTATACAACCTGCTGCGTGCTTTTTCATAACTCTTAACCATAGAAAGATATTCGGGTGCCCAAACTTTTTTGTCTCTGTACCTTTTCCTTATACATTTTTATCCCGATGACGAAGTAGCATCCGAAACGTCAAAGTGCTGTACCTTTATTTCAAACGTCAAAGTAATGCAACATTTGCTAAAACTTGTGTGAAACTGCTGCAGACTGAGATCAAACCCTGACTGGGGAGGGATTCTGCTGGAAATCCATGTACTGCAGTAAGATTTGACTCCTTGTTATGTTTCCGGAAAGAGACAGAAGAGGTCACCAGAGGATTTCTACGAATTCACCAGCCTCGATTTCCGGCTTCCTAATTCCCTCGATTGTAATCTCATGGATTTCCACCTGTGGATCACCGCTGAGAAACACACCAACCGCTCTGCCGGCACAGGGAAACACACCAACCGCTCTGCCGACACAGAGAGGAATACAAGCGGTAGATTTCGGAGCCGGCTTGCGCCCGGGATGGAAGCGAACGCTACTTTGAAAAAAATACATCTCCCAAATATAGACTTAATATATATTTTTTACCTTTTACAATATATACATTTTTAGATTGCGTTTTCTTTATTATCTGTTATGCAAATTGTCAACCTGTATGTAT
>NC_068995.1:37542904-37545404 GCF_001194135.2 Octopus bimaculoides | reverse complement strand
CTGAATAAGATTGAAGCAATCAACAGTTGTGCGGTTTCACTAGTTAGATATGGAGCAGGAGTAATGACATGAACAGTAGACGAACTAAACAACTTAGACAGAAAGACAAGGATGTTGCTGACTAGATATGGGATACTCCACCCAAAATGTGACACGGACAGACTGTATGTACCAAGAAAAAGAGGGGGAGGACTGATTGGATGCGAAAACAGCGTTAGATCAGAAGAAAACAACATAGCATGGTATATAAAAAAATGCCACAGAACCACTATCATTAGAAACTGGGCAGGCTTCGGTAGGATGGAAGATTGCAAAGACAAAGCATTGTACAAGCATTTGAGAATGAATGAAGCTGAAAATAGGTGGATAAAGAAAAGAATGCATGGACAATCTCACAGGGATGCTGAAGATAAGACATACATAGAAAAAAGAAAAAACGATGCTATGGATGTCTAAAAGTGATTTAAAACCGGAAACGGAGTCTCTAATCTGTGCTACCCAAGAGCAAGCACTAAGAACGAATTACATCAAATACAGAATAGACAACACATTAGTAAGTAACAAGTGCAATATTTGTGTAGAAAATGGTGAAACCGTATGGCATATTACCAGTCAATGTACGCCACTAGCCTCAGAAAGAAAATAAGAGGCATCATGATAATATAGCAAGGATTGCCCATTGGACACTTTGCAACAAGTATAGACTTGACAGAGCCAAGAATTGGTACGAACATAAAAATGATAATGCAAAAATCCTATGGGCTTTTATGACTCAATGCAACCTTGAGATAAAGAATAGGAAACCGGACATGATACAGCAAAGTATGCGATAAGGAAGAAGAAAAAGTCTATAGATATGACAGGTTAGCTTGGTAGGTTAACTAGTTGTGGTCGATGAAAAAGTTGGTAGTAGTACCAATAATTGTAGGAGCCCTGCGAACAGTGAGTAAACATCTTGAGAAGTACATGGAACTAATAGGGGCTGCAATAAGGGTGGAGCACTTGCAGAACAACACTGCTTGGAACTTGGAATACTCCGGATGGTGCTCGAAAAATAAGGGATATTACCTTAGTTCACTGGTAGTGAACAGCTAACACCGTTGTACATCTGCGTTAGAAGCTTGCAAAGACAACAAATAATAACAATAATAATAAGAAGAAGAATAATAATAATAATAATAATAATAATAATAATAATAATAATAATAATAATAATAATAATAATAATAACAACAACAAGAATAATAATAATAACAGCAACAACAACAACAACAACAAAAACAATAATAATAATAATAATAATAATAATAATAATAATAATAATAATAATAATAATAATAATAATAATAACAACAACAATAATAATAATAATAATTGATGGATGGCATTTATAAGCTACGCCCTGTTTCACACGTTACATGTTTCTTAAGATCATAGTCCGTATTCCTGGGATGATTAATGCACACTTCGTAGTATTCATGTGCATTGGGTGGATCATACTTATGCGTTCATTTGTTCGGGTGATATGGCATTTACGGATGTATAATTAAGGGTTATTTATCACAATTTTGACCAACGAAATGGTTGATTGGAGTATGTTGGCAGTTCTTTGTGTATTTGGTGGGGAGAAGAAAAAGGTGATGGAAAGAGAGAATGGAATGGTAGTTATAAAGGAGATGGAGATATGTGTGAGTACTATACATGTTTATATATACACAATTGTGTGTATATATATACATACATATAGACATGAATATATATATATATATATATATATATATATATATATATATATATATATATACATTGGTGTTTATATAAACATGTATATATAGTCATAAATATACTCAAAATCCAAAATCTCAGATTAACGTTAAGACATCTATTGATGTACAAGAAAAATAGACTAAAATCAACAGATATTGTCCTTATTGAACTGAAGACGATCGGGTTGATAAGTATATTTTGATAGATTTATATTCTGTGATGTTCATACGCACAGACACGCCTTTACAGCTTTATGAAGCCCACCAAGTAAAACATAATACCTATAGATGTTTGTATATAAGTACACGTGTTTGTCAGATATTCAAATAGGAAGCTTTCATGAAGAAAGCGAAAGAATTAACACGAAGAAATATAACATTTAGAAATCAAGTTATCAAATACAAGGCAAGTAACACAAATATATTCTTTGAAATTTAGACCAGAAGTTAACTTATAAAGAAAACAGACAATTCAGTATATACAGAGTTGCTTAAGTACATAAGCGAACTTGTGTTAGATATACTTATCAAAGGTCAAATAATTGTGTACGACAACTAATCAAAGGTCAAATAATTAAAAATAAAAGGTAAGAAATAAATTTGTAACCACAAATAAAAGACAATGTTATATATAGAACCAAAATAATACACAGTATACAGACACACATTTAAAAATACGTAGCTCTTTCTCTCTAGATTTCTGTCTCTTTCTCTTTATATATATATATATATAT
>NC_068995.1:37532767-37542062 GCF_001194135.2 Octopus bimaculoides | reverse complement strand
ATATATATATATATATATATATATATATATACATTGGTGTTTATATAAACATGTATATATAGTCATAAATATACTCAAAATCCAAAATCTCAGATTAACGTTAAGACATCTATTGATGTACAAGAAAAATAGACTAAAATCAACAGATATTGTCCTTATTGAACTGAAGCGGACATACACTATTTTAAATAATGCTATTAAGGAATGTTCCATTGTTTTACATTCAAATAACTTTCTGTGCTTGAACCTATTGTTCGATGGATAAAGGTTGTAACTTGAACCTATTGTTCGATGGATAAAGGTTGTAAAAGTACTATTTTTGTTATGATTTTATTCCTTCCCACATTTTTTCTAAAGGGAAAACAATCAGAAATAACTGTTTGTACAATTGTTTTAAAATAGTTTCCCTTCAAATATTTGTTTTCAGTTCGAACCACACTTAAGGCCCAGTAAATATCTGCCTATGGAAAACAGCGATATGTTACCGGATCATTTTATGTTTTATTGGTTGATGCGTGTAAACTACAGTATACAACTGGATTAGAACATACATACATGCTTACACTCGCATATGCATACACCTTCACAAACAGATACTTTCACATATATATATATATATATTATATATATATATATATATATATATAATACAAAATGGGCCAAGAACGCAAAACATCCAGACAGTTAGGTGATGCAAAAAAAGGAAAAAGAAAACATCCAGATAGACGATACAAAGAAAACAAGATCGGGTCATTCGAAGTTTTCTTTCCGCAGTCGAGTTCCAGATTATCTTTGCAATTTCGGCTGGTTATACTCGAGATTGCTCCCTTGTGTGAAGGGGGAATATATTGTTATATTCAGTGGAAATATGAACACACAAATCATGGATAAATCGCCAATGAAATTGCCAAAATATGCTAATGAACCGTGTACAAGTTTTTAGAAGAGTGCCAAAAGCACAGAAAACAGCACAACATTGATAAACATGCTGGCTGGAGAGGATTTTATGCAGGGATAAAAGGAAGCAATTTTGCGGCAGTAACCACTATTTCAAAAAAGTTAATTAACTGCGCAAGTGATGAATTAGGGATGTATAAAGGAATGATGAAAAGGGAGGGGAGCGAAACTGTGATTACTCCTCTCAGTGAAACCATTCATAATGCACTACGGTGCACAGTCATCTACAAGTCGTTTGTTGTAAAACAAAAAAAATTGAACGATGCAAGCAAGGAGACGGTGGAGTTGTGCCTCCATCCAGTTTGGAATGACGTGGTATACATCACAAGAGGAGTGAAGTATTCCACAATAGAAATCCGGTTTAAAACGGAAGCAAAAGCAAAACAAGCGTCGATGACATCATTAAAAGCGGCGGAGATGGTACTCCTACCTACTTATCTTGGAAAGTAGGAGACATCCCACCCGACGTAGGCCCCACTTGTCTGGTGGCAGCCATAATAAACGGCTTGGGGATAAAATCACAATCCTCCAAGCCCAAGCGCTGGAATTGTAAAGTTGGCAGGGGAAAGGGCTCGAGATGTTTATCCAAGCAGCCCCTGCCGATTTAGAAAATCTCATAGATTCTATACAGGTGGGGGAGACTAAGCTGAGAGTCATCGTAGAGAAGAGGAAGACTCGTTGATACAAGTGTGGCCAAACAGACCACATTAGGGCTGAGTGCCAACCTGCCCCCGAAAAAACAGTGATTCCTCCACATGTCGAAAGATGTAAGAAAAAAGAAAACAGATGAAGAACCCCACTAGCTCTACAACAAAATATAAAAAATAACAAACAACAGAACACACAACCACCAAAACATTGTAGCCCAAAATGTTCCCCTTCCATCTAGACATGGATTAAACTGCAGTAGTGAAGACTAACAAGTAACTACTGCGGCAATTGAAAGATGTGCCCAGTGCGGACAGCATCACAAATAATTTTGAGGGAAAAACTTCCCCCAAAATATAGCAATTTATAAGCTAGACAGAGCTATCTATAATAGATTAGCGAACCGATTTAAAAATGACAAAGGCCCACTCAGGAAAATTTTTCCCCACTAATGTTTGAAGGCCTAATCAACGTCATACCGCAAGCCCCGGATGAAAATCAAAGGAATGAGATAGTAGTGCTCCCCCATTTCCAACCGTGAGTACAATGTTATGGATACACTTTATGCTGGATGTTTAAAACTACGCGGCCTGAGGACAGAACCAAAACAAGGTCCTTTCCTAAATAGCTTCAGGTCGCATGGGATATATATAGTGGTTGTGAGCTGAGAGGTGGTGACGCTGCTTAGAAAGGACCCAAACAAGGGGGATATTATAGATAATTTCAGGCCCAACCCTCTGCTTAACACAGATCATTGGGGAGGCACAAACTTGTGCCGCTCCTGGCAGATCCATACACGACAATCTCCACTTTCTACGTTTCACCTTAAAAAGGTTTAACAGTTTTCCTGGCAATGGTGGGGCGCCGGTCCATTTAGATCAGTCCAAAGCTTTTGACAGGGTTGACCATCGGTATCTGTCTTCCGCGGGTGGATCATTGCTTTATACAGCAACATCGACTCAATCGTTCGTGTGAACGGGTTCTTCTCGAAGCCTTTCAACATCCTTTCCGTATATGTTGGCTGTAGAGCCCTTACTCCGGGAGTTGGAGGGCTTGAGGGGCGTTTCCCGCGATCTAGGTTGCAGTAGGAAGGTTTCGGCTTACGCGGATGACTTCACCACCATCGTGTCCGAGATGGTACATCTACAGAGGGTAGGCAAAGTGATTAAGGACTACAAGGCGGTCGCAGGTGTAAACGTTAACCGGGGTAAATCAGTCAGCTTGCAACTCAACACCTGGAGAGGCAAGACGATACTTCCCAACAACGTCGAAGGGCGTCGGACGGAGGGGCAAGTTAGAACGCCACGAGTTTAGTTTAGTTTGGTCCAGACTTCCAGATAGAGAAGAATTGGAGTAAGGTAACAAGCAGGGTAACCCACCTAACTCGGACCTGGTCTGAGCGACGGCTGTCCTTGTAAGGAAGAGCGGAGTCGTGGGAGTGTTTATCGCTTCCGTGATTACCTACCACCTAACAGTCGTGCATTGCTCCCGTTCGTGGCTCATCAATTTGGAGCGGCTGTTCTTCCGCTCTTTGTGGAAAGGTAGAAGTCCTCTTGTAAAGCACTCCGTCTGCTGCCAGGGTGGTCTCCGTTCGTTCTGTCGTTACTTCCTGAGCTTACTAGTTTGAGTGAACTATGCCTTCGATCAAGTGTAGACCAAAGTTGGGTGCTTGGAAAGCGGAGTGTCATCAAACTCTGAAGCTTCTCTGTCACAGGGACAACGCCAGCGGTGGGGGTTTCACCTCGTCTATCTATAGAGGGTTGGTAGATGCTCAGTGTGACGACGTCCTGGTGGAGAATCTAGGCTTCGACGAGGATCAACTAGCCAGTTTGATCCGAAGGACATTGGGGCCAGGACCCTTGGATAACTTCCAGGGATCTCTGGCCTGTCAATGTTACTGAGAAGCCTTACCAGTTCCTGATAAACTCGCAAGGCATGGTGCCCATTGTGCACCCATGTGTCCAAGATGCGAGCAGAACAGGGAAACCGTTTTGCAATTGTGCAATTCCCCCAAATCTTTGAGATGTGGGTTTACGTTGAACATCTGCTGTCACGTCTGGGAAGAGTACAACTGTCTTCTGAGTCGATTGTAAAGATTGTCCCCCTGCCTCTTTTAACAAAGAAAGCAAGGTTTGTTTTCTTGCTGTGGTTGCTATAGCGAAAGAAGTGGTATGGAAGACCCGTGTGAAAGGAAGCATGACAGGCACATTCAACTTCAGCCTTGAACTGCTACATTACATCATCTACCACGTTAAGAGGAAAATAAGGGTGGAGCGAAAATGGCTGTCACCTGGTGTATATGGAAAAAGATGGAAGGCTGTGGCGAGTTTGTAAATATGGTTGCACGGCGCTTGCGGGGTAGAAGCAAAACCCGTCTTCCACTTCATTATTTGTGTATTTGTTTTGCTTATCATTTGTTTATCAATCGATCTATAAAATTGACACCAATGTGTTTGTATTAAATTAGCATCTGTTAAAATCAAGTGTGCAAAAGAACATCCTTCATGTGGTGTCCGTTTTCATTGATGCATTTGTGAAAGCTTTCTTGGAAGTTGGCCTCTAGCATTGCTCTGTCGATTTGGGTGACTTCCACACGAATAGCTTCGTTCACATCGTCCAATGTACGGGGTTTATGCGCATACACACGTGCCTTGATGTTTCCCCATAAGAAATGATCACACATGGACAAATCTGGAGATCGAGGGGAGGGAGCCAAGGAATGTCAGCAAATCTGGAAATGAGGCCGTCACCGAAGAGAGGGCGAAGAACGTCCATTGATTCTCTAGGTGTGTTGACCGTCGCCCCATCCTGCTGAAAAAACACACGTCGAATAGGCATTCGTTTTCGTCGTAATTCAGTCACAAAGAAGTTGTTTATCATCTCGAGGTAACGCCAGGAGTTCAAAGTAACAGCATTTTCATTATTGTATTCATTTTCCGGAGTATGAACCGTTCGTGGCGCCCCCCACCGGTCTCCCATTCGTTAGTGTACCTCGTGTACAAAATGCATTCACCCAACCTAAGAATTTCTTACGGTTGCGAATAGCGTGATTTCGGTGAATATTGAAGTGGTCACAAAATTCATGCTGAACTACTGTGACAGACTCGCTATTCTTCACGTAACTGTCGTAGGCAAACACGGGATGCTCTATCGTCCACAACACCATGCTTCATCTGAAAAGAAAAAAACAACGCTAAGACACAACGGAGCGAACGGTACCTAACGGACATATAACCCTCCCCTTGGTGCTGAATAATTGCTATTTCAAAAACGCCTGTCCTCTCTTTCCCGCTCTACACAAGGATTTGATCTCTCCAAAATTCTCTTTTTGTCTGGTTTGCTATCAGTATTTATCTCTGATTGATCAGAGATTAAATCAAATTAACGTTTACATAGATTTTCTTCACTTTGAAGACAGACAGCTTCCCAGTAAAACAATGTCATCTTCTAATATAATAATGAGCGTTGTGATTTTATATATTTGTGTATACAGAGATTTGTCCAGAATTACTCCGGGCGCGGAGGAGGATAGAAAATAATAATTCAGTGAAGGAGAAGTAGTGAGAATAATAGCCATGACTGAGAGGGAGTGAAAGAAAGTAATAGCAATGAGAGAAAAGAAGGGGTGATAGATGAATAAGGAAGAAAGGGGTGAATAAAATCAGCGTTTCAATTCTGTATGAGTATGTGTGTATGTGTGTGAGTGTAAAAGGGAAATATGTGAATGTTTGTATGTGTGATTATTATGTAGCTTATTTTTTACCTTATTTATATATAAAATACTACAATTAGCCGTCATTATTGGAGGCACGTGGTCAGCTAGATTGACATTAATTTACCAATAGTGTCAAAACATTGTCAAGTTTACATCTTTATTAAGGAAATTAATAGTATAGTATATAATAAATTTGTTTATTTTCGCAAAGACGAATTTAGATGCTATGGTTTTCGTTTCTCCACATATCTGTGAATAAATTTCACATCAGATCTGATATATATATATATATATATATATATATATATATATCTTTGTCGGAAAGAGAAATGTTGGTATGGTAGCTTGGTATACGTGTATTTATGATTGTGAATAAGTGCTTATGTGTGTGTGAATGTATTTCTGTGCTACATGTCATTAATGCTATATCTAATAATGGTATCTTCATAAATTTATAATCTTAACTCCCGTACTGAGTCCTCTTTGCTGTCGTCGAGACCAGTAAGAATAATTTCAAGACAGTTTAGCACCATTCATAACCTAAATGCACAATGCCAATATTTCTGAATAATATATCGACTGCAAATATCCCAGGTGTATGGAAATGAAGCTTGAATTTGGATCGTAAAAGTTTTAATGTTAGAACTAACGATTATCAGACTAGGCTAACAGGATTCTAATGATTCATTCGGAATTTTATTATATTTGCAAAAGCTTACAAAACTAAAAACGTGTATGAGAGCGACAGATGCATTTGTCACAAATTTATATCAGACAGCAATACAAAAATTTACAAGATGAGTGCGAAAACTTGCGGCTTGTGATGGTGTTTGTGTCACGACGATAAGGCGTTGTATTTTTGAATCAGAGCAACACGTTCTGCTCTTGAGCCAAACACATCATTTCTCTTTGTTACAGTCTACTCAGCTGTGAAGTGTAGTGGTGCAGGAGTAGTCTTCTCCTACCCAAGCTGTTAAATCCTGGCTGTTCCTCCTGGTTTGAGTTTGAGGAGGCCGAGAGGATGTGTACCAGCTCTCTGCTATACAAGAATCAAAACCAATTGGCAAACGTACTGTATATGCTACCAACGGCGGTAGAAATAAGTCAAAAAGTTCTACATTACCGAGCTACAAAATAAAGCTTATTGTATTGAACGGCTTAATACATGTAAACTGGAATTAATTTGAAGGAACACAAAGGACATTTCATCCAGAATTCTAGCCGTAGATTAATAATCCGTATAAAACGGTAATTAAATATTGTGACTACGAGTAAACCAAATACTATTACCAACAAATCAATCACAAGCAAAATGAGTCCCCGTTGCAGTCAGAGGCTGTTAGCAACCAACATAAGATGCAATCCGCTTAAGGTTAGCTAATTACTCCATAGAGTAAGTAAGAAGTATCCAAACCGAAAATTAACGTCAGAACTGGTTAATGACGTCATGCACAAAGCGTTAAATACCTTTGCCATGACGGTAGCTTGCGTCACAACACTAAACAAAATAAATTGGTGTATAATTGCCAAAACCAGTAAATATGCAAAATAAACCAAAGGTTAAACAGAGATCCCTACATAGAATTAAACACAACGCACCGCAGCTTATACGCGACAAACGACTAAACATATGCAAAGTGTACCTCTTAACCGAAAACTGAATACGGTGACAGAATATGGCTGTTGAACGAAAGATATTTATGTAATTCTTTCTACTCTAGACACAAGGCCCTGAAAACTTTGGGGAAGGATGCTAGTCGATTACATCGACCCCATGTTTTACTGGTACTTAATTTATCGACCCCGAAAAGATGAAACGCAAAGTTGATCTTGGCGGAATTTGAACTCAGAACGTAAAGGCGAACAAAATACTGCTAAGCATTTCGCCCGGCTTGCTAACGATTCTGCTAGCTCGCCGCCTTAAAATAATCTTTTCTACTCTAAGCACAAGGCCTGAAATTTTCGGGGAGGGGCCAGTCGATTAGATCGACCTCAGTACGCAACTGGTACTTAATTGATTGACCCCGAAAGGATGAAAGGCAAAGTCGACATCGGCAGAATTCGAACTCAGAACGTTTCTGACAACTCACCGCCTTAAGATATTTATATAATAACAATACAACAATTTTAATAATACGAAAACAAAAATAAAAATAGGCAATCACCTTCGTAGACCATACAACACTCAGATAGTCGCACTACTGTTATATTATACATTAAACGTCTGTCGGACATAGAATAGAGCTCGTACCACTTTGCTATAAGAATATTTTGTAGTTAATATTTTATTGCCAATTCACTACACAGGTTGAACATTTTACCATTTTACAACCATTTATTGCGAATCCTTCTTTTAACTACAATCAGCTGTGTATGCGGGGTGGGGGTGCGAGTGTGCGTGGCAGCTATTGGCCATAATTTCTAACAGAAATATTTCTTCAACCATCACCGGCCTTCATGTGTTTTTAAAAACATCGTTTGCAGAGAACAGCTCTTGCTTAGAGAAACTGATGGTATGTCTAGTTCACCGTAGATATTAAACCAATTGGTATTTCTCTGAAATTGTTACGTTACACACTCACACACACACACACACACACACACACACACACACACACACACACACACATATAGGGAAATGTGTTGTTGAAAATGCACCTAAATTTCAAAAACTCATTAATGTCTAAAATACATTTATTTACATATAAACCAGACTAGTTTCAACAATATTTTTTGCTTATCAATGGTAAAAGTTAAAAGTTATGAATTAGAAAAACATCTTTAAAAGTTGCAATGTTGACAAATGAAAATGTTTCAATTTTGACAAATTAATATGTTCAAAACAGATAAATTTAGCATTATGAATTAGGAGGACAGGTGCAAGTATGAATGTTCATAGCAGTCAATAATGTTAAAACTGTACACCAATTTGTTCGAATGTACACAATTCATTGATGTTAGTGGTGATCGACAAGTCATACTGAGTTAAGAGGGGGAAAAAACAAGGGGGAAATGAAAATAGTAAATGAAAGTGAATTTGTTTTACAGTTTCTCTGATTCTCTTTCCGTAGACGCTTTCGCTTGTAGTGGTATGTTTGGGGATCAGATGCATTTATAATTTTTTCCATGAGCGGATTTGATTTTTGATTCGTCAAAATACTAGTGACGCTTCTCTGGTGGTCAAGCTTGTCGTTCTGCTTGTTTTGCTTCCCTGTGGAAACAGTCATCAGTGGTTCTGGTTAGATGGTTCTCATAAAGGGTCATTTCGTTGTATTTGCTGAATGGTCTGGAGTTAGGTGACGTCAGCAACTGGTGTTTGTATGGTGACTTGGAGTTGCAGTTTTGGAACCCGGGTGGAAGAGTATTACTAAAGTTTTTGAAAGAAAATTGCTTGTTTCCCCTGATTGTTTTTTATATAATAGCCAGTCTTTAATAGCGTTTTAGCAAGATTTTCATTAGGTAATATCTCCCTACAAGACCCCAGTGCCCTAATAAATTATTGTTTACTTTAATTGAATATTTGAAAATAAGGTCATCATCTTACTTATTTCGATGCTCACCACAGAAAAGTAAACATACATCCTAATGATATCCCGCCATAATGTGGGGTTATTTTACATCTAACATCGCTTGAATGGTGAACATAGTGGCCGGTGGCCGGAGTGAAACATGTCTAGGATTCTTTTATGTTTATTTCTTTTGTTGATTCTGTTCCTCTAAATCTCAAATCATATGTATTACTTTTTTTCATCGTGGTACAAATAAAATTAACTAAGTGTCCATTATATTTCTCCTCCATTTTCTTATATTATATTAACTTTACACAATATTGGACAGCTTATCCATATATATTGCAGACCTTTCTATCAACATATTTGATAACACCAGTTGATATCCAGATTTTTTTCCGTACAAGGAAATTACACCCTCAATTTTGAATTACATATATATATATATATATATATATATATATAT
>NC_068995.1:37522951-37532381 GCF_001194135.2 Octopus bimaculoides | reverse complement strand
ATATATATATATATATATATGTTGGGGGCGTGTGAGGGGCATGTATGTGCCTGTGTGGGTGCGTGTGCGTGAATGTGTGCGTGAATGTGTGTGTTTTTGCATATGTGCGTGTCCGTTTCTGTGTCTGTGTGTATATTATCACTTAATTGTCTATAAACCATAACTTAGAAAATATAACAAAATCAGGATGGTTACATTTTTATATATTCTTGTTATGGCATATAACTGATGTTACCGTCGCTTTTGCGCCGACTATCGCACCTTCAGATTTTGATGAGTCTCTGCATAGCCACTTTTATGATATATCTATCCTCCGGGGCAACAATTTTTTCAATTTTGTCTGCTGGTGCCATGAGAAATAAACAGCTTTTACTATTACTCATCCTCTAGTTTATAAAAGAAATGTCACTTGTAACGGTTTAGCTATCATGATTAATTACCTTCGTTTGTGAACGGACTACATGTATATGAATCAAATTGCTGTAGAGAAAATTTGGTGCACATTCGATGTGAATTGTAGTAAATTATATCAAATTATATAAAGCTGAAAATGAAACAACGTATTCTGCCATAATGAGATGGTAGAACTCACATATATGGTACAGTATGTTAATGTCTCATAAATATGGCATTAACTAAATTCAAAAGGCGACATTAATTAGTATAGACGTTATCATTTCTCGCATAAAATTATGCACAATTGAAATGATTACAGGACATAATTAATAATAGCATTTAAGGAGTTTATTCCAAAAGTTACAAATGCAAATCTCTTTGGCATTTAATTTCCTAAATATTGTAGTAGGCCTAGAGAATAGCTACAACTATCTACAAAGAGGAACGTGAAGCAAACATATATTAACATCTCAAATCCCAGAAATATAACAATTTACGTCAGATACTCTAAAAATGTAAACTTTCAAGTTTAAACCTTTGTTTCCAAGAATATAGAAACTAATTCAACTAGACATTATAAGTACTTAGCAATTACCATTTCTCAGTCACACAAGTTATTTAATATGAACAACGTCAAAATCAGCTACAAGCTAGATATAGAATCTCTGTAACCTTATTGTGGTTTCACCGGACAAACTGTAAACGACATCCTGAAATTAATTGTTGAGTATGATAAATGTGGTCACTTATATCCCAAATATCATCTCAAATTTGCAGCGAGAAAAGCAGTGAAGTTTTCCCTTGTTTTGTCCGAAGCAGTTTCTAGAGCCACAACATAAACCGTAATCTTTATGATTTTCAAATTTCTTGACTCTGAAGCCTTCGAATTTTTCGAGATACTTTGAAGATTGTTGAGATTTGTGGGATGTTCTAGAAACTTTTACTTCGAGGCTTTTTTTTAAAGTTTATGAAGTTTATTAAGCTTTAAATCATTTTTTTAAAAGCAATTGTTTCTTTAATCGGTTTTTGAGATTTTTTGAAAAAAAATTCTACAAACATTTTTCGTATTTCTTGTCTAGTTCTTCATTGTTTTTAACTTCTCTTAACTTATTCAGTTACAGTATTCCCTCTTTCTCCTTTACCTTCTTAACCCCTCCTACTAACAGCGTTGCCCAGTTGTGTTTCTATTCTATAAACCATAACATCACCATTGTGAATGAAAGAAAAATCAGCAGCGTTTTTGAGAAAACATTCAGTGGAATTGCAGTCAGTAAAATAAATAGAAGGCAAGTGCTTAAGTCAATGGAGCCGAATATATATCTCTCTCATGCCAAAATACATAATTAGCACTATGCTGAAAAACAATCAATATTCTTAGTTTTAGATTGAAATACTAATACCTACTCTATAATTTAATTCTAAAGTTTGTTACTGTCACCAGCAGTAGCAGTATTGATCGTAAAATCAGTTATTGTTGTTGGTGTTGTTGTTCTACTTGTTCTTGTTTTTGCTATTGCTTAACTCAGAATGGTCCTTACAAGACAGGCATATGACCAAATCCGTTTATCCCTTGACTATCCTGGTTTTTTGTCCAGATACAGTGCATCAAGACATCATTGTCTAATGTGACATTCATTTCTAAGTTAGAGGGGCGTGATTTAAGAATGATATGAATGCTAATGAGATTGCAAGTAATCTCAATATTCCTGGGAGCCTGTGAGACATGGACACTGATAACAGAAATCAAAAGAAAAATCCAGGCTACAGAGATGAAGTGTTTCAGAAGCATATTGGGAATATCATAGAGATCATGTCACACGTGAGGAAAAGGAAAGATGAATAAGGTAGGCAATACGGCCCCAGGAGAATATTCTTACCACAGTAAAGAAACGCAAGCTCAGGTGCTTTGGTTATGTCACCGGCTCATCAGGGATGGCCAAAACAGTCCTTCAGGAACAGACAAAGGTGGTAGACATAGAGGCAGAAGACAGAGACGGCTAAGGGATCTGGTTGCAAGGTCTTCAGTTGTATTACTACGGGACATGTAATGTAATAATGAATTCTATTTTTACCAAGACACAACTAATTGGGAACTCTATCATTAACCCATGTGATAAGATGTTACGAATGATGTCAGGCTCTGCTGTATATAAAAAATTACCAAACGCTATATACATCTCTATGGGCATTACTGACTATGTGCCAGATCAATCATTTCATCATCGCTTCCTCTGACTTAAATTATCCACTCTAGATATGGTGAAACAGCAACAGAAATGGAGAGAAGGGAGGCAAGACAGAAGACGTAAGAAAGAAAAGAGACAGGGTAATATGGAGGAAATCAATATTGACTTCATCGTATACTTATATTAACTGACAATTTTTAAATTCAGAGACTGCTGCTGAGTTTTCTACTGTGTTTAATAATGAGAAAGAACGGGAGGAAAATTGTAAGAAATGGTAAAAAAAATCAACAAATGAAACAGGCGTTGATAATAAGGATTTACTATAATAAAAAGAAACAGGCTTGGTGGCCAAGCAACAATATATATTAAACAAGAAGAAAGCAATTTTGTCAGAATTACGGTACTTAAAATTACTTTGCCATAAATAGTATATGATATAAAAGTAAAACACTAACACATACATATTTCCACATAAATACATGCATGCATACATACATACACACATAAACTCATACAATTATATCTCTCTAGTATTATTTATCATTTGTATTCTATAATACTTTGTAATACCAGACGACATTAAAACAAGACAGCCGATAACAGATCCGTGACTGTGAGATTTTAGTTATCAACAGATATTTGTATGTATTGATTTATGTCTATTTAAAACACGAATTATTTTTAATGCACGATTTTCATTTGATAGCGTTGTAGGATCATTCTCGCAAAGACCCAAGTAACATCCGAATCCACAACATATTATTCCTTCCAGGTTGAATCTTTTCCGGAGTACATATACATCAGAACAAAACATTTTGCCTTCAAAAAGTCCAGAGACATGTTACTTTAAAGAAAGTTTTATATATTGTGATAATCCCGCCTTAATTCACGAGAATATACGGAAGTATGACATCAAGAGCAAAGAAGCATGCTTCTTATACAAGGTTTCATATCTCCCAATCGTTGAGTTCAAATCCGACAAAGCACTCTGTGATAACTGTTATATTGTATTTACACATAATTTCCAATATGTAAAACTTATAAGAACCATTTATAAATAATCATTACCTTTGTTGACTTGCATTTCAGTCTGATGTGTATCTGTGCCATCTAGATTCACCTTAAATTTTAAGGGACTTTTCATTCGCCTCACATTAGCTGCAATTTCCTCTTGAAGCTGCCAATGGATGGGATGTAATGCCCTTGATCGCAACAAATTATTTCAACTCATCTAGAACGAGTATGTTTCTGTTGTCTGACTTTAGACTCTATCTGTCTCGCATCTTTTACGACAGTGTTTCGAGTGCAGTCGAACACATATCAGTTTTAATCTATGAAAGTGTTCGTTATGTCTCTCACACATTTCTTTTCTATACTAATTTCAAATTTGGCAGAAGGCCAGTTATTTCGGGAGGGGATATTAAATCGATTCCAGCACTCAACTTGTATTTATCTTATCGACGCCAAAAAGATGAAATGCAAAGTCGACCTCGGTAGAATTTGAACTCAGAACGTAAAGACTGACGAAATGCCTCTAAGCCTTTCATCTCTATGTTAATGAGTTTTCACTGTTTATTTTAACCTTAGAATTGTTGGGGATACAGTTATCCAGTTTGGTGCTCTTTCTGTGTACACCTTTGGAGATATGACAACCTATTCTTCTTGAGAATGAATTTGCGTTATACGTGAATAATGTTACTCAATATATCAACAACATTCAACTAAAGCCAGCATACAAATCCGGTTTAAATGTATCCACGTCTCATTACACCTTTTAAATTCCCGTTCACCTCTATTTTAGCAGTGATATAATAAAAATCATTCAAGCAGAACCACTCAGTTATAATAAGGACCATATTATCATACTTTTTATTCGTTTGAAGACGGCATGAGATTATCTAAGAGTGACTTGGGTCCTATTTTAGTATGTTTTAAAGTGACCGTGTAGAAGCGCACCGCGAAGGTAAGTGACCTATGATGATCTGTTATAGTTGCCGCACATATAAAACATACTTAAGTATTCATCAGTTACTTTTTCTTCAAACCCTTTAAAAGCAGACGAAATTATGAAATAATTAAGGGAAAAGATACTATACAAACCATATATGCTATACTTCATTCAAGCAACCTATACTGTCAATGTATAGAAATTTACGGAAAATTATAAATACAAAGATGTGTGTATTATCCACCGCCCAAAGCAATCAAATATTTTATGATTACTACTAGTGTTCGTTCCAGTTTGATTTCTTTACCAAGGTCAATTAATCGATTAAACGTTATCGATATATTGCTATAATTATGATTTCAGATAATGGTGAGTGCATGTATTAAATAAAATACATTCACGTATTCAGTTCCATCCATTTGGATTCAGATTTCAGATTACACTCTTGTTCACTTTGCCTTTCATTTTCCAAATATCAATTAAACCAATACCTCTATTATAACATAAAAGATTAGTTACCAACCCAATATATACTATCAAATGTCCCCCTGTCCATTGGACGGTTTTTGTAGGTGAAGAGGGTTAACTTAGACGGTGTTAAGTTGTGGAGATATTTGGTGAGTGTATGGAGTTGTTACTTTTGGTTAGGGCATTAAAGATTCATGAGACGTTAAAACTGTTGATTATTTCTTCTAAATAACGAAAATTGATCGATAGTGTATCTTAACACAGTGAACCTTTTCAAAATTGTCTTGAGGCCAATAAAATGAAAGAAAGCTGTTTAGCCCACAATATATACAGCTTCCAGTGGAATCGGACATCATAATTAGCCTCAAACTTTTTGTACTCAAACACTTTCACATTAGGATAACCACAATGTACTCTTCCATAGTATATATCTCATGTTGACATCTATAAGTTTCTTGTAACATCTGTTTTATCTCCAAAGTGAATATTGCAAAGAATATTTAAGCAATAAAAACTTCTTTGGCTTTTGTATTTTACGACTGTTGCTTTACGTATTTTATTCCGATTTTCAGTGGTGTAGTGGTGAGAACTACGGGATAGGTAACATTAGCGCGATCGGATGAACAATACTCGAGTTATAAGCGCACAAACAGACAGACAGAACGGATTTTATATCTATATAACACCTTGAGCTTCCAGCTTACTTTTACACCATACTTCTCTAAAACAATCATGTATAGAATCTATACTTTTATCAAACACTGGAGAAGCAATAACAAGAGAATCGATAATAGAGGAAGGTAAATAAGTGCGCCAACACGAAAAGAGAAAAAAGCAAAATTACATAAAATAAATCAAGAAAGGGGAAAATAATTTTAAAAGTATGCAGATAAATTTGTTCGTAAACACTTGTTTCAAACATAGTGGTACCAATCACTATTTGCACTTACCTATTCACACGTTTTGGTATCAGCGAAAACAAAAATTACTTATGGTTTGAGTAAAAGTTTTGATGATTAGAAAGCAAATCGAGATCTCTTCATGTGACAATAAGAGTTGTGAGGCTTGTTCAGGAAAGAAACTGATTTCTTTCGAAAGGTAAAGAAAAGCAATTTCTTCATCTCTAAACTGCAAAATGCATGCAACACACACATACACACACACATCTGTATATAGAGGCACATGCGCATACATACATTCAAGCACATTCACACAAAATTACATATACGTGTGTGCATGCGTGTGCTTCAGTACTTTAAATTCTGGAGTCTGTTTCTTTTCTGTAGAAATATTCGTATATCGTTCTCGGGATTCATTCCATCTCTTGAATTTGAAGAAAAATGATCCTCTTGTTGCAATCATTGGTTCTATCTTCAGTTACAGCCGACAATTTGTGTTTGATATGAATGAAAACATAAATGGTATAAACGGCAATATGGAGAACAAAGAATTTTCTTTTCATCATCTGTCGAAATTCTTGCAGTTTCGGTTTTCAACATAATACTTCTTTTCCTTAGCAAACGCCAACGACTGTGCATACGATTTTTAAGGATTGATCCATGAAATACAACAAAAGGAAATGACATCGTGATGTTGAGTTATAGTAGGTCAATGGGGGAGTGAAAAGGCTAGGGATGCAGGCAAAACATATAACAAACAAAATAGTCAAGCCTTAATGAGAAGGAAAACAAAAATGAAAGAAAAACATGTCTCTTAAGATTTCTACAGGAAAAATTTGAATAGAGATGACTAAGTACTTAAGAAATTCGTTTTGAAATCACGCAGAATTCGATTCAATGTCCCTGTGCGGCACCTTGCGCAAGTATCCTCTATTATATCTCCGGGCCAAACAATACCTTTTTTAATACTTTGATAAAGGAAATTGTGTGGAAACCCGTTGTATGTATGCTCGTGCGAGTTTGCGTGCGCTTGTTTGTGCATGTGTATGCATGGCGTTTGCCAACCAACACCGTATGACACATAAAGTAGGCTGTTTTAACGGTTTGCCAAAGGGACCAGTCGAATAAGGTCCGGACTGAAGAACTGGGGTCAATTTGTCTGTTTAAACCCTTCGAGGCGATGTCTAGTTTAGGGAGGTTCTGCAGCATACAATTAATTTAGAATAATGTGCAAAAATGAGTAATTTTTAGAGGTCGGATGAATAAGAGCGTGTTTGCCTGTGTAATGAGAAACAATGATGTAGAATGGTTTTTTTTCTTTTATTCTAATATTAAGATGCGATGTTCATAGTATAATCAAATCGTAAAAGAAGGAAAAGTTAAATGCATTTTACTTCTTCTCTACAGCATATTTCTACTAAAACATGGAATGGAAGCGAACACTTTTCTTCATGTGACCGGCTTGAAAAATTAAGACACTAGGATATTATCATACATTTCTTAAGATGAAGCCAATGGTAGCCTTAATTCACAAATAAAGAAATTATATCCACCAATGCGGTGTTAAGCACTTATTTTCATCGTTCTACATTTACGTATATGTATATATATATGTATTTATATACGATGGATGGATGGATGGATGGATGGATGGATGGATGGATGGGGGAATGAATGGGTAGATAGATAGATAGATAGATAGATAGATAGATAGATAGATAGATAGATAGATAGATAACATCGTTATCATCATCATTTAAAGTCTGCTCTCCATGCTGGCATGAGTTAGACGGTTTGACTGGAGCTGATAAGCCGGAGAGCTGCACCAGCTTCCAGTTTGATTTGGCATGGTTTCTACGGCTGCATATCCTTCCTAAGGCCAACTACACCAGGAGTATAATGGGTGATTTTGCGTGTCATCGGCATGGGTGCCATTTATTTGACACCGGCAACGACCACGGCTATGATCCATGGGTGCTATTTGCATGGCACCGGCAACGACCTCGACGATTTATGGGTGCCTTTTACATGGTACCGGCAACGACCACGTCCACGATTCATGGGACCCCATTACATGGCTCCACCAATGACCAGAACTACAATTCACAGGTGCCGTATACATGGCATCATCAACAACAACGGCTACGATTACGATTCATGGGTGCCATTTCCGAGGCACCAGTTAACGGCCCAACTCCGATTTTACAGATGTCATTTAGATGGCACCGTCAATAGCCACGAATACGATCCACGGGATTCGTTTACATGGCGCCGGCAAGGTCACAGCTACGATTTCACTTAGCCTGACGAGTCTTCTCACGACAGTTTATCGCCAGAGGTCTCGGTCACTTGCCATCACCTCCGTAGGGCCTAAGATTCGAAGATTATGCTTGACCATCTCGTCCCATGTCTTCTGGATCCACCCCTTCCACAGGTTCTCTCCAGAGTTAGAGATCGGAACTTCATTTACAACTGTCCTCGTCCATACGCATCACATGACTATACCATCGCAGTCGTCTCTCTTGCCCACTACATCTGCCTGATGTCTTTTGGAGGTTTTCTAATATCGTGTAGTTTATTCTAATAAATATTCATGCGATACACACTATATAGACAAACTTATTACAGGAGCAATGCAACCCAGTTCGAAAAGAAAGCATTTTTAAATGTTGGTCTAAGTAATATCCGCACACTGAGATAATAGTAACAACTAATAAAAGGCCAATAATATCAAGTAGCTCCTATCTTGGTATTTGAAAGTATCTGCATAGAGTTAACCGTATTGCTGTTAAATACTGAAAATATCAAGTGGAAGCCTAGAGTCCTCCTTAACAATAATTGCAAAAGATGTGAGCAAATAACAAATACGCCATAATAATTCAGTGCGAGTGTGCACATACCAGCTGAGACCTTTTATGTAATTCACGTACAATCAGCGTAAAAGAACCAGTTTAAACAAAATTTCCCGGTCAATGAATTGAAATGCTGCAAACGAAATAAATTTATTTCACACATAACTAATTTAAACAAGTTAAGAGATTTCAATACACGCAAACCCATTTACATATGATGTCCAGTCATTTTGATGTCCTAATGGCGTTACTATTTCCTTATCGCTGCATCACAAAATATAACACAAAACATCTATCGATTGAGGAAATGAATTAAAACTTTCCAAGACCAAATATAGAAAAAGAGAAACTTGTTAAGAAATCAATTACGTTGAAAATTCAGTGATTCTTTTGCTGAACTGTGAACAATCTTTCTGCAAGCATATATAAATACCAACTTACAATCATATCTGCATACACAAATCATGCATATATACATACGTACAGAATACACCAGTGCACACAGATATATAAGTGTGCATTTATATGTGTGTATGTAGTGTGTGTGTCTACAGGGACAGAGAGACAGATGTATGGGCAACATACATTTACACACACACACACGCACACACACACACACACACACACATACACACACACACATATATATATATGTATATATATATATATATATATATATAT